>NC_057718.1:83975341-83978550 GCF_004010195.1 Chiloscyllium plagiosum
AGGTCAGGCTCACTGGTCTATAGTTCCCTGGCTTGTGTTTACCGCCCTTCTTAAACAGTGGCACCACATTTGCCAACCTCCAGTCTTCTGGCACCTCACCTGTGACTATCGATGATACAAATATCTTAGCATGAGGCCCAGCAATCACTTCTCCAGCTTCCCACAGAGTTCTCGGGTACACCTGATCAGGTCCTGGGGATTTATCCACCTTTAACCGTTTCAAGACATCCAGCACTTCCTCCTATGTAATCTGGACATTTTGCAAGATGTCACCATCTATTTCCCTACAGTCTATATCTTCCATATCCTTTTCCATGGAATGAACTTCCAGCAGAAGTGGTTGATGCAGGTACCTTGACAACATTTAAAAGGCATTTGTACAAATGCATGGATAGAAAAGATTTAGAAGGAAATGGGGTTAGAGTGGATGGTCATTTTGGTTGGCATGGACCAGTTTGGGCTGAAGGTCCTGTCTCCATGCTATAGGACTCAATGACTCTACAACACTTTTTTAAAAATAATACCTAGGCAAAATATACAACGCTGATAAATAGCAGTAATTAGGATCAAAAGAAGAAAGAATGGTATAAGTGTATAATTACTGGCTCTTTATTTTAATGTATATTGTATTCAGAACAAAATTGAATTAACGATGCAAATGCAGATTAATGGGTGTGATCTTTATAGCCATTATGGAGAGATAGTTACAAGGAGATCAAAACTGGGAACTTCAAGTAATGTAACTTTCTGAAAGATCACGCAAGAAGGAAAGTAGGGTGGGGTAACCTTTTTGGGATGGGCTAGAATAAGCATGTTAGCAAGCAATGATGTTGAACCTGAAAGTGTAGCATTCATATACGTTTGGGTAAGCAATAAAAATGGAAAGAAGACACTGATGGGAGTTGTCTTTAGGCCCCGTAATAGTAGCTATACAGTGTGACAGAATAAATCCAGAGAAAATGGGGACATATAACAAAGACAGTTCAAGAATTATGGTTGGATTTAATACATTGGTAGTTTGAGATAGTCAGTCAGATTGACAGAGGAAGATTGTGTATGAGTGAATGTGTTTGGGACAGTTTTCTAGAGCAGTATGTTTTGGATCCAACCAGGGTCAGAATAGTTTTGATCTGATGATGCAGATTTAATAAATGATCTCCAAGTAAAAGATCCGCTCAAACAGTGACCACAGCATGACAGATTTTAATATTCCATTAACATTGAGAGGCTGGGTCTTGGATTAGAAACAACTGTGCTCAACATAAAACAGTTGGGGAACAGTGGCAGATATTGAAGAAAATAGTTCATGGCTGATATCAAAAATATATTCCTATGAGGAAGAAGGATTCTTGGAGGTGGATAAGCTTCCATCCATGTGAAGCAGAGAAGTTAAAGATAGCATCCGATTGAAAGAAAAATCATACAATCTGGCAGAGATAAGTGGTAAAATCATAGAGATGTACAGCACGGAAACAGACCCTCTGGTGCAACTCATCCGTGCTGACCAGATATCCTAACTTAATCTAGTCCCATTTGCCAGTACTTGGCCCAAATCCCTGTTAAACCCTTCCTATTCATATATCCATCCAGGTGTTTTTTAAATGTTGTAGTTGTACCAGCCTCCAGCATTTGCTGTGGCAGCTCATTCCATACATGAACCACCATCTGAGTGAAAAAGTTATCCCTTTTAAATCTTTCCCCTCTCACCTTAAATCTATGCCTTCTAATTCTGGACTCCCCCACCCC
Organism: Chiloscyllium plagiosum; assembly: GCF_004010195.1. Lineage (NCBI taxonomy): Eukaryota > Metazoa > Chordata > Chondrichthyes > Orectolobiformes > Hemiscylliidae > Chiloscyllium > Chiloscyllium plagiosum. Next base: position 83,977,088 of record NC_057718.1, read on the forward strand.
AGGGAAATGACCCTCTGTATTTACTCTATCCATGCCCCTCATGATTTTATAAACCTCTAGAAGTTCACCTCTGTGTCTCTGAAGCTCCAGGGAAAACCGCCCCAGCCTATTCAGCTGCTCCCTACAGCTCAAACTGCCCAGCCCTGGCAACATTCTTGTAAATCTTTTTGAACCCTTTTGAATTTCACAGCATCCTTCCTATGGGAGGGAAACAGGAATTATATGCAATATTCCGAAAGTGGTCTTACCAATATCCTGTACAGCTGCAACATGATCGCCCAACAGCTATACTGAATGCTCTGACCAATAAAGGAAAGCATACAAAACACCTTCTTCACTATCCCATTCACCTCCGACTCCACTTTCAAGGAAGTGTGAACCTGCACTCTTTGTTCAGCAACACTCCCCAGGACCTGACCATTAAGTATCTACAAGTCCTGCTCTGATTTGCCTTTCCAAAATGCAGCACTTATCGAAGTTTATCTAAGTTAAACTGCATCTACTAATCATGGCCCATTGGCCCATCTGATCAAGATCCTGTTGTAATCTAAGGCAACCTCTTCGGTGTCCACTACACCTCCAGTTTTGCTGTCATCTGCAAACTTACTAACTCTATCTCTTATGTTCACATCCAGATCATTTATTTAAATGACAAAAAGCAGTGGACCAGCAATGATCCTTGTGGCACACCACTGGTCACAGGTCTCCAGTCTGAAAAGAAACATTCTACGATCACCATTTGTCTTCTATCATCAAGTCAATTCTGTATCCAAATGGCTAGTTCTCCCAGTATTCTATGTGATCTAACCTTGCTAACCAGTCTCCCATGGAAAACCTTATCGAATTCCTTGCTGAAGTCCATATAGATCAAATCCACCACGCTGCCCTTATCAATCCTCTTCGTTACTTCTTCAAAAAACTCAATCAAGTTTGTCAATTAGTGTTAACTATCCCTAATCAGTCCTTGCCTTTCCAAAAATGTAAATTCTGACTCTCAGGATTTCTTCCAACCACTTGCCCACCATTGATGTCGGGCTCACCGGTGTAAAGTTCGCTGACTTTTCCTTATCACCTATTTTAAATAGTGGCACCACATTAGCCCACTCCCAATTTTCCTGTGCCTCACATGTGACTGTTGTTGATAAATTATCTCAGCAACAGGCCCAGCAGTCACTTCCCAAGCTTCCCACAGAGTTCTCGGGAAAACCTGATCTGGTCCTGGGGATTTAGCATCCTTTGTGCGTTTTCAGGCATCCAGCACCACCATCTCTTTAATATGAGCATTTTTCAAGATGTCACCATTTATTTACCCACATCCTATACCTTCCATGTGCTTTTCCACAGTAAACACTGATGCAAAATATTTGTTTCATATCTCCCCCGGGGACGGGGGAAAGTGGAGGGAGGGATTGGATTGGGGAGGAAGGGAGATGGGTGGGGGGGAAGGGGTGTGGCGGGGAAGA
>NC_057718.1:83978794-84073082 GCF_004010195.1 Chiloscyllium plagiosum
GGCAGGGAAAGGTGGGGTGGAGAGGAAGTGGGGGGAGTGGAGGGTGGTAAGATGGGGGGGGGGACGTATTCCCAGGAGTATCCTCCCTAAGTACAGCTGTAATATTATCCCTGATCAAAAATGGCAAAGTTCCCTAGATTCACCACCCCTCCACCACCGCCACCACCACCACCACCACCATCACCCACCCCACCTTATTAGTTTAAATTCTCCCAAGCCGCTGTCGCAAATCTACCTTCCCCTTCCAATTCAGGTGCAATCTGTAACCTTCTTATACAGGACACTTCTACCCTAGAAGAGATTCCAATCATCCGAAAATCATAGTATTGGGAAAATTTTAAAACCTAATATAACATAATTCAAATAATAATAATAAAGAGAGTGAAAATAAACTGAATAAACTTGCAATTAATAGCAAAAAGGACAGGAAGAGTTTCTGTAAACATAGGACAAGGAATGGAGAAGCCAGAGTGAATATAAGCTCCTTAGAGAATGAGGTTGGGGAAGAAATAATAGAGAACCAGGAAATTGCAGAGGAGTAGAATAAATACTTTTTCAATCTTCAAAGTAGAAAACACTAATACCATTCCAAAATTACCAAATATTCAAGGGGTAAAAGGAGAAATGGATTTTAAAAATGCATTAAATAATCACTGGAGAAGCAAATAAGTGGGAAACTGATGAGGCTAAAGAAAGATGATGACTCTGGACCTGAAGGGTTACATCCTAGGATATTAAAGGAAGTAGCTGCAGAGATAGTGGATCTGCTGGTTGTAAGCTTCGAGGAGCCTTCAATTCTGGAAAAATCCCAGAGAATTGGTTAACTACCAATTGAAGAAAGGTCTATTACCTATTAGCTTAAGGTCTGTTATTGGGAAAATGTTTAAGCCTACAATAAAGGCTGTAGAGGAGGGCATTTAAAAATGAAGGGGAAATCATGTCTGACAAATTTATGAGACTTCTTTGAGCAGGTACCAAGCAAGATAGAAAAGCAGAAGCAGTAGTTATAATTATTTGGATTTTCAGAAAGCTCCATATTAAATAAGGGACTTATAAAATATAATGGAGAGGGTAGCCATTTTCAGGATGGCAACCTGTAACTGAAGGTTTGCCACAGAAATCTGTGCTGGGGCCACAATTATTTATGATATATGTTAATGATCTAGATGAGGAAAGTGAATGAATTATAGCTGAGTTTGCAGATGATACAAAAATAGGTGGGAAGACATGTGGTGAGGATTAGATAAGGTAGATTAGATTACTAATGCTTTAAAAATATTCACGTATTCTGCTCCCGCCATCTTTTCAATAAGAGAATTCCAAAGACACTGAACCTTATAAGAGAAAAATATTTGACCTAATTTTAAAAACTGATCCAAGGGTATGAGCCTGGCTCTCTCACCTTTCCTCACAAGACCAACCCTGTCATTCCAGGTACTAGTCTAGTTAACCTTTTGTTGAACTGCCTCCAACACATTTGCATCCTTCCTTAAATAAGGTGACTAGTACTGTGCTTTGTACTCCAGATGCAAACTGTATAACTGAAGGATAACCTCCCTACTTTTATATTCAGTTCCCCTTGCAATAAATGGTAATATTCTGTTAGCTTTCCTAATTACTTGCTGTATCTGCACCTCTGAGATCTGTAATCTTTCACTATTTAGATAATTGGTTTCTTTATTCATAGAATATGAATCATAGAATTCCTGCACTTCAGATAAAGGTCTTTAGAGTCCTCACTGACCCAGACTCCGTAACCTCACATTTACCATGGCTAATCCACCTAGTTTGCATATCCCTGGACACAACGGGACAATTTAGTAAACCCAATTCATCTAACCTCCACATGTTTGAACTGTGGGAGAGAATCAGAGGGCCTAGCAGAAACCAACACAGACAACTCAACACAGGTTAAAAATCACGCGACGCAAGTTGATAATCCGATGGGTTTATTGGAAACACTAGTTTTTGGCATGCCGCGCTGCTCCTTCATTAAGTGTTAGTGCTCCGAAAGCTAGTATTTTCAAATAAACCCGTTGGACTACAAACTGGTGTTGTGATTTTTGACCTTGTCCAACCCAGTCCAATACTGGCACCTCCACATCAAACTCCACACAGTCACCCGAGACTGGAATTGAACCCGGGTCCTCAGCACTTGAGGCAGCAGTGCTAACCACTGTACCAACCCATTCTTCCTGCCAAAATGTACAGTTTTACATTTCTTCCCATTATACTCCATTTGCCTCATATAATTGCTCAATGAACCTATCTGTATTCCTTTGTGACTACTTTTATGTCCTCTTCATAGCTTAGTTTCTGACCAATCTTAAGGATATTTAATTTGGATGAGGAGAGACATTTTGTTTTTTCCTTACCCACTCCATGCTGTCTCTCTTCTTCTGTCTGATTCTTTCTCTCATATGTTAGTGTTTGGAGTATTTACATTTTCTAACTGTCACCAGAGCACACCAGGGCAATTGGACGCTTTTTGTTTCCTTCTAAATTCTACTTTTATTTGAAAAAGTCAACAATAATTAGAATGATTAAAGAACTTGTCTTCCTTTGAATTAAGCATGCTTTCTGATGCTTACTCCATTGCTGGAGCACTTCTGGGAAATTCAAGTTATCTTTTTTCCTAAGCATGCTGCACATAGCATGTCATGTCTTCAATTATTCTGATACACTAGCCAGAAATGATACTTTGTAAAATAAATTTCGATTTGTACTTGATTAAATTAATGCCGACTACTTTCAACAGCCTCCTAGGCAGTTCTCAATAGGTGGGCACTCCATTATTGAAATATTGGACAGAATCTTGTTGAGCCATTGGGTAAGTCTTGCCTGTTGACTGGAAAGTGAGCAGGAGACCTGTGCTGTCCCTTTTTGGGTAAACCTGCTAAGCTACAAGCCAACCATGCAGTGAGTGGTGAGCCCAGAGCTGGTCCTTCCTCTGAAATCAAAACCGTAGGGTGCATGTCTTCGCTGCTCAGAGCTAGATAATCAGAACTTGGCAGCTTATGCTCAGAGGCATGGGGAATTGTGGCAGCTGCTGGAAGGATAGGCACTAGGAGGTAGCAGTGTCACAGAATGGTGGATTGATCCTGGTGACAGGTCAGTAATGTGGGATGGTTTTGATGGAGAAAAGGTGCAGAGGCCTTGTCACCAAGGGACAGGAGACTGACTTACTGGAGGTGTATCATTGCCATGCCTTACAATGATAGTCCCTGGATCCCTGTCTTAGAAGTGACAAGAGATGTATGTGATTTCATGTGTTGTGAATGCCACATGGCTATATGTCTGTCCACTACAATGTTAATATCAGCAGGAGCAAGATGTGTCCTTTGAACAGTCGTCAATTGGATATTTCAAGGTTTCCATAAACAGTCAGGTGTGATGGTTGACCATGGACTTTCCTGTCAAGTATTAAATTCTGACAAAGGCGGGAAGGTGGCAGGGTTCAGATAGGTCACCATCCCATCTAATTAGATGCTCTTGCACATAGAAGCAACAGCAGAGGATTCCGCCAGTTGTTTCTGCAGATTACTTTTAAATTTCTATCCGGTCTGTTAAAGAGTTTGTGTCTTTGGTGCAATTGTTATGGGAAAGGTGAAATAGCTTGTTGTGATACATGCTCCCAATTCCTTTAAAATATGAAGAACATCAATCAGAGCACCTCGTAATCGTTTCTTTTCTGGAGAACTTGTCCATCTTGCATAATCAGTCCCATAATCCCTTGTACATTCCGATTGCTCTTTTGTTCAAATAAATTTGCAAACTAGCTGAAAGCAAACTGATGATGAGTAAAGAGAAATAGACCATTTGTTCAGATAACAGTTCATGCTGTATCATGGAAATTTAAGTACATTAACCTGAAAAGACCTAAGAAGGCTGAAAAAGGTTACAAATGAAAATGAGGCACAAGCATCTCAAAAAAATACTTGTAATGCTTGTATTAAAAGATTAAAATATATTAAAATGTAATATATTAAACAAATTTAGTCATTATTGCAAAATCAAAAATCAATCATAGACATTAGTACTCAACTTGTGCACAGAGGATTTTTAATGTATGGATTTGCAACAATGATAGAATATGCATTGTTTACTAACTAACAGGTAAAACTAATAAAACTAATAACCAATGTCACGAAAGTAGCAAAGAAAAATTAGGAATGGGAAAATTGGAACAGTGCCTATAGCATGAGAATGCCTGATAGCTATGTTCTGTGTACTATGGAACTGTTTAAAAAGATAATTGAGCATTTATGTTCAAGAGAGAAAAAAATCAAGCCTTTTCTTTTTCAGTAGCAGAGTGGGTAATTAAGTTTGCTTGATTCATAAGTATTGAAGGTTGTCGATTTATAGGTGAGGGGTGTGAGTGCATCTGAAATACACAATAAAATTCATTCATGCAGTCCATGTGCTGTAGGTAGGATGCATAATGCCAATAGGGAGAGAGATCCAGGATTTAGTATTATCTTTATCATATTTGAGGATGGCACAATGGCTCAGTGGTAAGCTCTGCTGCTTCGCATGGAGTTTGCAGGTTCTCCGTGTGTCTGTTGGCTTCCTCCTGCTGTCCAAAGGGTGGATACTTCCAAGTACAACGGGACCTTGATCAGATGGGCAAATGGGCTGAGGAGTGGCACATTGAGTTTAATTTAGGTAAATGTGAGGTGCTGCATTGTGGAAAGGCAAATTAGCAGAGGTCTTTTACACTTAATGGTAAGGTCCTGGGAAGTGTTGCTGAACAAAGAGACCTGGGAGTGCAGGTTCATAGTTCCTTGGAAGTGGAGCTGCAGGTGGATAGGATAGTGAAGATGGTGTTTGGTATTCTTTCCTTCACTGGTCAGTGCATTGAGTGTCGGAGTTGGGAAGTCATGTTGTGGTTGTACAAGACATTGTTTAGGTCACTTGTGAAATATTGTGTGCAATTCTGGTGTCCCTCCTATCGGAAGGATATTGTGAAACTTGATAGGGAATGGTGGAGGTTGAGAGGTGACCTTATAGAGGTTTATAAAATCATGAGGGGTATAGATAGTCAAGGTCTTGTCCCCAGAGTAGGGGAGTCTAAAACTAGAGGGTGAGGGAAAAGATTTAAAAGGGTTCCAAGGAGCAACATTTTCACGCAAAGGATGGTGTGCGTGTATGGAATGAGCTGCCACAGGAGCTGGTGGAGGCTGGTATAATGACAAGATTTCAAAGGCATCTGGATGGGGACAAGAATAGGAAGGGTTGGGAGGATATGAGCAAAATGCTGGCAAATGGAACTAGACATTAGACATTTAGGATATCTGGTTGGCATGGATGAGTTGGTCTATATCCAAACTGTACAACTCTATCACTGTATAGGCAGGGTAGGTGAATTGGCCACACTTATTGCCCATAGTGTCCAGGAGTGTGCAGGCTAAGCAGATTAGCCATGGGTAGCCATGGGAAATGTAGGGTTGCAGGAATAGGGCAGGAGTGTGCATCTGGGTGATGCTCTTCAGAGGGTCGATTATGGATTTTGTGGGCCAAATGGCCAAGTTCCATACTGGAGGGATTCTAGGATTATAACATTAGCTACCATAGATGACATGTGAGACATGTGTCTTAATGTCATAGAAACAATAGCAAGCATTCTGATGTGTGTTAGTTTTAAGTATGTGTTCTGGCAGTTTTCTTATCCCAGTTACTTTCTACAAAAAAAGGAAGGTTATTGTTGCAGTAAAAGAATTGACATATTGTCCTTCTCCTCCAGACTTTTTGGAGGGTTTCCTTGCTCTGCTATTGCTTACCTTGAGCTTATCTTTGCGCTGTCACCAAGATGGACTAAAGGTTAGAGATTAGGATTCTCTTGTCATGGCTAAAGATAAACAGTAAAAACATGTTGGGACCTTGAATATCTATTGTATCTTATTTATATCTAACCCTGTAATAGCTATAAAGTACTGAAAACTGACCTTTTATTAACTGTCTTATAATAACAGCAATTAGAGGAGAAAAGTGAAGATGAAGAAGACAAAGAATGCCTGAAGCAAGCCATAACTGCTCTTCTTAACCTCCAGAGCAGTATGGAAAGGATTTGTTCAAAATCACTTGCGAAAAGAAGGCTGAGGTAAGCAATTTCCATTCATCCCTGGGTTTTTCCTGGTTGATCACATCTGTAAGTTCCTGTGGTTCCCATTTCCTCTTACTGTTAACAAAGAACAGTGTTTTAGTTTTAGGGCTCCGTTTACATAGGAAATGATGTCAGACACCAAAAGCTTGTTTTTATTCAAAGCATTTTATGCTTTTAAGTTGCTGTACAACTGAAGCTTAAAACCAAACAGCATCTTGAGAATGAGTATGACGACTTTGCTAAACATTGGGTGGTAAGCTTGATATTCTTAAAAGGTTCTTCTTTAAAGGGAATTAGCTACATTGTTGTTTTTTAAAATTGAAATCATTCCATGAAAATATTCATCAAAAGGTTTTATGTTTTTATATTTGATACTGCGAAGGGACAAGTGGATGCATGCATCTTTTAATTTAGTTGTTTTCTCACTTTCCTTTTCGACAAGACAAAGTGAATGGAATTGTTTTCTTAATGTTGAAGTTCAACAAATTATTAGCAACACTGCGGGAACAAATTGAATAACTTGACAGTTCCACTTGTTCAGCAGTGATTTCTTTTCAGCAGATTATTTATATATAATATATATATATATATATATTTTAAACAAATGAAGTGTATTAGGAGAACTAGCTACACTTTGAAAATATCTGTTTCAATATTGTAAGTGCATTGTCCAAACATCTGTACTTTTCAGTTATGTGCATTGGTGCATGGGTATTTGAGTTCACTTGTCAGGATTAACAGATTGAGATTTGGTAATTAGGGCTTTTTACTCTCTTTCAGTGAGTCTGCATGTCGTTTTTATAATCAACAAATGAAAAGCAAACACCTTGCAATTAAGAAAATGAATGAAATCCAGAAAAATATTGATGGCTGGGAAGGCAAAGACATTGGACAGTGCTGCAATGAATTTATAATGGAAGGCACACTGACACGTGTGGGTGCAAAACATGAAAGGCACATATTCCTATTTGATGGCTTGATGATTTGCTGTAAATCAAATCATGGTCAGCCGAGATTGCCTGGTGGAAGCTATGCAGAATATCGTCTCAAAGAGAAGTTTTTCATGCGTAAGGTACAGATCAATGACAAAGATGACACTAATGAATACAAGCATGCTTTTGAAGTTATCTTGAAGGATGAAAATGGTGTAATTTTTGCTGCTAAATCAGCAGAGGAAAAGAATAATTGGATGGCAGCTTTAATTTCTTTACAATATCGTAGTACACTGGAGAGGATGTTGGACGCCACAATGCTACAGGAGGAAAAAGAGGAGCCACTTAGGCTCCCAAGTCCTGAAGTATACAGGTTTGCTGAGCCAGATTCTGAGGAGAACATTGTGTTTGAGGAGAATGTGCAATCTAAATCGGGAATTCCCATTATCAAAGCTGGAACTGTTACAAAACTGATCGAACGGCTTACTTACCATATGTATGCAGGTAGGTACAATCTTTTTGCAATAGGGTGTTGTATTAAGAGATTTGATAGATTTATGCAGAAAGATTAAGTATCAGATGCTATAAGAAATATAAATTATTGCTTATTGTGTCTTAATAATAGTTATAGCAACCCTGCTTTTTTTATTTGTACAGCTTAAAAAAATGTTTTTCCTATTGCTGAAACGAATCTGAGCATCTTTCGAACTTTGCTCTGTTGAAGCTAATAAAATGTTACATTTCAACACTGAACAATTGAACTAAACATTGAACAATTCAACAAGTGCACTGTAATAGCTAGCCTTAAATAGGTGATTCTATCCATAATTTTAAAGGGATAACGGCATAACAAGGAAGAAAACTTGTCCTGTTTAAATCATTCTTTAGGGAAAAATGTTTTGTTTAATTTTCAAGATTGCTGGGCTCAGGTTAAATATCATACATTGAAATCATGGCAATATTACTGCATATGTTTCACCAATAACAAGTGCTATTTGAAGGCACATGTATTAATGGGAATTCATTGATTTGTTTGTCCAGTTCATTACTTTCCTGCAATAAGTCTTGCTTGGCAAATCTAATTCCTTTATTTCAATAATGTGGTTATTTTTGTTCCAGGAGTTTGATATGTGTGTATATTTAAAAGTTGATGTTGTTAGGACAAAGGTCACTTCTAATGTTGGAACTATTTGTGCCCCAGCCTTTTGAGCCACATTTTCCTTTGTTCATCTGGACAGATGAAGCAGGAAAGTTAAAAGTTCAGTTTTGATCAATGCCTTTTCTGTGGTGAAATGCAGCGGTTGACTGTGTTGATGTCTGTGATCTTCATTTATCAATTTTAATAATTTGATATGAGAAGCATACCATGCATCAATATCTTTGTGGCCTTGATTAGAAGCAATTGACTACAAATGATAATGTAAAATTGTGTCCTAGTTGATGTTTAGTTTTTGCTTAACTTAAATTCCATTTTGAGAAGTGACTTTCAAATGCCAGAACAATTCATATTTGCCTTTGGTAATGTAAAGCCTATGATGGTTACTACTTGTTTTATATAATTTTGTGCTTTTGAAAGTGAAGGCATGAGAAAATGCAATAATTTTCTCTTCCATTGCCAATGGATGAATGCTCATGGGTCATTTAATTGAAAATTCAAGTTTGCTCCTGTGCCTCAACAAATTGTTTTAACTGAAAATCCAGAGCAAGACCTCTAACTGCACCGATATGATTTTTATTTCTCTTGTGTGCCAGCATTATGTGCTTTATTTTACTATTATTAGATTGTTTTCTACTTTGGATTACATTTTTGTCAACAGAATTAAGAAGGTTGCAGTTTTTGAAGATGCCGTTAAAAGTTACAAAATATCCATGTTGTGCTAGTGAGACATTGGTTTCATTTTTGAATTTGTATGGATTTCCATCTCATTTGTGTCAAATATGGTTAATTTGGTATCTATGCACACAAGTACAAATATATATGTTCCATGTGGGATGTAAGCAAATTGTGTATTTATATTGGCGGGATAAAGGTGCTTCCTGTTCATTGCACCTGCTGCAACTGAGTCAATCATAAGGGCTGTTCCGACCATTCATGAACCTCATTTTGACTTCCTGTCCAAAAAAAAGTAAATTTTTTTTTCCTTTTATTTCAAGTTTTAAAAAAGAATAAGTTGAGCAAGTGGGCACAGGTTTGCTAAAGTTATGAAGCTGTTGACCTTTACCCATCATCTGTGCCACTGTTATATTCTATTTTTTGTGTTCTATTACTTTGGTATACTCCTGTTTCCTTACTTGGGTTGAATTTGAGGGTGATTGTTTGCAAAGAAGCTTATTGTTCATTCTTCATTCAAAACTGTTGAAGTTGGGTGGGGTAGTTAACACTTGGGAAAACTCTTCATGCTAATGAGCAAATAAGCTTTCGAGAAAATACTTTGCAGCCCCAATAAAAAAAACTTAAGTATGTTACTTGTACCAAGCAGCTGAACAGATGGCAGTATTTATGCTGAATGAGAACAGTTATGTGTAAGCTCTGCTGCAAGGAGCTGTAATTTTATTTCCTAGAAGTAATCTGAATAAATCTGCAGATCTACAGTTTGTGAGAAAAATGAATTGTGTAGCTCATTATTGTAGCATGGAGTTTTACCGTCTGGTTAGAGCATAAATTTAGCAAAGGATTTGTATTGACTGTATTAACAATTCTATTTTTGTATACATCACCATTAAATAATTTGCAGGGGGATCCTGTGGGTATTGAGAGATCTGAACAAATTCATTTAAAAAATTGAAAACAGGATGTTATGATACAATGGAGCTTACTTTTGAAAGTAAACATTGTTTAAACTTTAAAATTTCCTCAGTATCACCTTGAGGACTCCCCGGCAAATAAAAGATTAGAATGAGTCTTGATTCACCCAAAATATATGAAATAACCCATTTATACCCCGCAAAGTAAGTCGAAAACAAATTACACCAAGTTCACTTGAGGTCTGCAGGACTGATGTAAGACTTGTTTCTCCCAAACCTAATGTTTACTGTAAAGTGTATTAAATGTCTTTTCCCCACATTCTCATGTCATTGACCAATCTTGTTTTCTGCACCTGCTTAAAGAATATTCAATATATTATCAAAGTTGCTGATTTTCCATCACACAAAATTATTACATAGACTGTAAAATCTTTATTTTGCATGAACAGTGGGAGTTTCCTATTTAGCTGTTGGGGTTTTCTATCCAATATTCTAGTTCGATCACTTAGAAAGATCAATGTTTGCACAATTGTAGCAATTCAACAAATTGGGAATCTGTTTACAATTGCAGGCGTAGTCACAATGGAGATCAAGTTCACAAGGCAGAGCTGTTCGGGCAAGGCAGTGCACAAATGACCTTCTATTTTGCATTATATATTACAAAACGTTTTTTAAATATATTTTTATTGAAAAATACATTTTTTAATGTTACAACAAATACAAAGCAATACAATTCAAAACAATACAAAGAAAGAATACCAAAGAAATTGTAAAATCCCATGTACAAATGTATAAATATATATAAATATATGTTTTAGAAAATCCCAATTAACGACTTAACTAAACTAGTAATAACTAACAACAAACTATTAAATAATAGTAATACAGCTCAGCAAAACAAAACACTAGCTCTCGAATATTGAGAAAATTAATTTTCACAAATGTTCACAGTTCCCCTCTCTGGACTCGTAAAGCACAATTATTCTGACTATCTAAAAGCCCTTATTAATGTGGCAGATAAATTTATGTCCAGGTATTCCAAAAAGGGCCACCGTGTGTTATAGAAATTCTCAGTTTTGTGGTGTACCATACTTGTAAGAAAACCCAAATAGATACGTTCATTAACAATCTTACACCAACCCGATAGGCCCGGGAGATTTTCAGACGCCCAACTTAACACAATAGTTCTTTCTTGCACTCAAAGTGAGGATGTCGAAAAGGTTTTTTTTATGCACATCCACAGGGAATACACTGGGCAGACCAAGAAGAAGAGACGTTGTGTCTTTCTCCACCTTTACATCCAAATACCCTCCATTGCCCCCGCCACAGCGCTCTAGTATGTTTGAAACCTACCACTGAACCAGAGACAATGGGTAAGAGTGCCAGTACTTGGGCATGTCGAAGATACCCCTAGTTTAAATTTTGACAAATGATTCGGAGCCAAGTGGACCCTGAGGAGAATCTTCAACTGTAAAGCATGGGTCCGATCGCAAAATATCTTTCTTGCGTTTTCCCAAATATCATCCCATGCCTCTGAGGAGACCTCAGTGCCTAGCTCTCCCACACCCTGCAAAGTTGATCAAACTCATTTGAGGGGCCCCACCCCACTTGATGATATAAAGTGCTAACAGAAACTATTCTCTTAGCACTGAGCACCTCCTCTCTCTCTGTCGGATTTGTTGGGATCGGTCAAAACTGTCGTCTTTTTTTAAATAAAATCCGTAACTTGAAGAAAATGGAAGTGGTCCCTGCTAGATACCTCATATTTCTGCGCTAACTGATCAAAAGACATCATTTTGTGTCCCTCAAATAAATCACCCATGCAAGACACACCCCTAGCTGCCCAATGTTTGAAACCTGAATCCATCATCCCTGGTTGAAAACCCAGCATACCCACTGTAGGTGTAAGAATAGGTGTTTTGTCAATACTGCCTTCCCTCTGCCCTCCATGCTTTAACTGCACTGATACCTATCGGGTTATGGCAATATTCCTTAACTGTCCTCTTTTTGTCCAAACTAGTAAGGGAACACTTTGCCTGAGAAGTTACGATATCTAACTAAATTGAAAAAGGGTTCCCACAATCCCAGTCACCCACGTAAGATAAAAGCAAGCTTAGTTTTAATATCCGGGAGATCCACTTCCCCCAGTCTGTGAGGCAATTGCAGTTTAGCTAATCTAATAAAGGGCCGATTACAATGCCAAATAAAAGAGATCAACCAGACTTTTCCATAAGCAAACGTTGAGGGGGAGCATCCGTATAGGGCACAACAAATAGGGAGACTATTCGTCTTAATAAGAGCTATCCGACCTAACCATGAGACTGGAAGCGCCTCCCACCTTTGAAGGTCTTGTTTGATTTTGTCGAATAATTGAACAAAATTAACTTTAAATAGCTGACCAAGAACTGGAGTGATGAATATGCCCAAATACATAAAACCCCTCTGTGACCACTTAAATGGGAATCAAGATTTGCCCTCAAGGTCTAGCACCTTCATAAGACCACCCATAGGCGTAGCCTCTGATTTTACAAAATTAATCTTCTGCCCCGAAAAGGTGACAAACTGGCTGATGCATTGTATCAGGCGAGGCACCGAAACTGCTAGATTTGACAAAAGAAATGAGGACATCATCCACGTACAGCAAAATCTTATGTAACTTTGACCCTGCTTCTGGAGACGATATATTAGGAACCCTACGAATGGGATCTGCAGCCCTTTATAAAGCCCACCTGGTCCTCTTTAACAATAGATGGTACCACAGTTTCCAGCGTTAACGCAAGAGTCTTAGAGATGATTTTAAAGTCAACATTTAAGAGTGAATTGGGCCTGAAAGAAACACTGTTCTCCAGGACCTTCCCTTTTTTTAAGAATAAGCGAAATATTGGCCTCTGTTTGAGATGGCAGGAGACGATCATGACTGTACGAATCATGGAACATGTTGAGCATCGGGCCTGACAATATGCTTATAAATTCCTTATAGAATTCGCTAGGAAGTCCATCAGGACTGGGCGCCTTTCCACTGAAGATGCTTCACAGCATCCTGCACCTCTTGCTCTGATAAGGGGGTATTGAGAAAAGAATCTTGTTCGTGGGTCACACATGGGAGCTCCAGCTCCTTGAAAAAGGACTCCACCTTGGCCCGTCCCTCTTCACAACCCTCAGATTTGTATAGTTCAGAGTAAAATCTCTGGAATGCCACATTAATCTTTTTGGAATCGCATGTTAGGTTCCCAGACCCTTCCCTAATCAATGTAATGGCTGGAGGGGCATTCCTTTTCCTGGTGAGATATGCTAGGTACTTGCCCAGTTTGTCACCATGCTCATATAACCTTTGTTTTGCGAAAATAAGCTTCTTCTTTGCTGTCTGCGTGAGCATGGAATTCAATGTAGACCACAGTGCCATAATTCTCTGTAGCTTGGCCAACAAGGGCCTGTCAAAGTAAGCTTTCTTGGCTGTGTTCAACCGTGCTTCAAGGAGATGTTGTTGCTCACCCTTCTGCTGCTTCCTACAGGCAGAGTAGGAAATAACTAACCCCCTGGCATAGGCTTTGGCAGTTTCCTGAACCTGAATTCATGTCGAGGAATTCCTTAAGAGAAGTACTCCACAAATTTATTATCCTTAAGGATAAAGGGATCCATTTGCCAGGCCCACCATAGCATCCTTAATCTTAAATAACAGGTACACTGGAGCTTGATCAGCGATGGTAATATTACCAATCGTACAAGATGCCACCAAATCTAGGGGGTCAGAAAAAAATCAATCCTGGTGTGACATCTGTGTGGATTGGGGAAAAAAAATCCTTGCCTGTAGAGTGGAAATGCCTCCAGACATCCACCAATCCTAACTCCACACACACACACATCCACTAATTGTTTAGTTTGTACAGAGGGCTTCAGTGGAGCCTTTGGGTAACCTGTCTACCATGGGATCCATAAGACAATTAAAATCTCCCCCTATAATGATATGCAGGCTCTTGAAACTGATCAATTTAGAGAACGCATCTACTAGAATTTTGTGGGTATGGGCCGAAAGGCAGTAAACATTTAAAACACCATATTCTTCCCCGTTTATCAGGGCTTTGAGGATTACAGACCTCCCCTGTGTGTCTTTTAAAACACTTTTAAATGGGAGATTCATCCTAAACAATATAGCCACTCCCCAACTCATATTAAAGGATGAAAAGTAAACCCGAACAAAGTCATTGTGCTGTATTTTCAAATGTTCCCTATCATCCAAGTGTGTCTCCTGTAATAAAGCAATATCCACCTTTTCCTTTCTAAGACTCGAGAGTACCTTCTTCCTCTTAATTGGTGAGTGACTCCTCTTGGTGTTCCAGAAACACTATTTAATCAAGTCATTAGCCATAACTTTCTGCAGTAACATTTAGATTCCAGAGAGGAGGAACTTGAATTGCAAATCGCCGAGCTTTAATGTAGCAAGATCCATCGAACATAAAAACTACATAAACTAGAATTGCTACAGTTAACAAATTTACAAAGTTATCAAAACGACATACAACAAAAACCAACATAGAAAGCGTCAATGGCACTGAATTGGGGAAGCCGCCTGCTGCCTGAAGGGGGCATCTACACATCTTAAAACCCAACTTCCCATCCCGCTGCCAATACTGCAGCCAGGGAATTTAAATACCTGAACCAGGCATAAACTGCTCATAAGTAGACATCTAGCTGTCCCAATCATTTTCTTTCTTCCTAGCTAGAGCCGCACGACAAACACAAGCAGAAAATAAAGAAAATATACCATGACATAACAATGTGAACAAAGAAATTTTGCAAGAAAAAAAATGGCAAGTAACCCACCCATCCTTTGGTATAACTCAACTTAGAAACTGAAAGCACACTTCCCAACTGCCCCAAACATAGTTTAGACCAGATTATCACCAATAAAAAAAGAGTTCCATCCAGACTTCCTACTTTTTAAAGTAAAGTAGAGATATACCCAAACAACACTACTGTTTGTACATACTAAATTGTTTAGATTAAGTTAATTTGTCCATGAAGTGTCTTGACTTCTCCGACATGTCAAAGGGTCGCATAGATCCATCTAAGATGCACTATTGGATACCTCAAGAGTACTGGATCCCGAGTTCCCTCAGTCTTTTCTTAACGCAGTCATAGGATTTTCATTTCTGGATCACCACTGCTGAGAATTCCTGGAGAAACATAATCTTAAAACCCTAGAAAACTAGGGCCTTTGGATCCTTCCCTGGATTCTGGAAGCTTCCGTGTTTCTCTCCCTATCTCTACAGTGATGAAACTGTACCAAGGTAGGATGAGGACATTGGTCCAAATCTGACCTCCTCGCCGTGGCCTGGTGAGCCTTCTCAATCTTTAAGCTTCTCATTCCAGCTTCCAAGTTAAGGAATTTTGGCAACTAGTCCTCAATAAATTCCACTGGCTGCTCATCTTCTTTACCCTCTGGCAGACCAATGATCAAACTGTCTTTTCTCCTGCCCCTATTGTCGAGGTCATCAACCTCGTTTAGCAAATGGTGGACCTGCAGCTCCAGGGCCTGAATTCTATTCTATTGGAGGAACCGGAATCAGCTTCCACCACTGTGACTCTGTGTTCTACCTCATACGTCCTTTTCTCCAGGTCTCCCAGCGTCTGCAGCACAACAGAGATCGTAACCAGCATCTGCTCTATGTGCTTGCCCAACATCTTGCGAAATTTCGTGAGCTCCTTTACCAGGACCTGGGCCGCGAGCCTGACCTAGGCCGTATGTGCTCCCTTCTTCAGCCTCCCTGGACGGCGAAAACCAAGGTAAGTTGCTCCCTGTCAGTTTCCTGGGACTCCATGACATTTCCAGGTGATCCGGGTAGGGCAGATTAGGACTTTGTCCCACTTATGATATGGTGTGGAGCTCTGCAGTGCAATCTTTGTAGATCGCCACCATCTTGGATCCCACAAAAAGGTTCTTAATCTGGATCCTGCCACTTCCAGAAGTACCGAATATTTGCTTACTTTTAAACATGAAATGTGTTTAACATGTTACACCACATCTGTAAAGCCAACTTATACGTTGTTCATTTATAAATTTCTCCCAGAGGCAAATTGAGGTTTCACTATAAGTCCACAAACTCTGGTATCCAGTGGTAGATCTTGTTAATAGTTTTCCATCACAAGTCATTTGGTTATATTGAAGTCTATGACTATAAACAGGCTGATATCTAATAGGTCTTATGGGAGTTCAGAGCAAGAGTGGAGAAGATAGCATTTTGCAAACTTGGACTGTTTAAAAACCTAAAAGCAAATGATACTTTCCAGCTTTTCTAAATTCTTCTTTCATTCAGGAATTGTGAATGATTTTGTTTTTCTCCACCTTGACCCAATTAGAACTTCAGCTTCTTGGTTATCAAACCACTCCAAAATACTCTGCTGCATGTCATTTTGAATAAGTAGTAATCTATACTGCAGCTGACGAGCAACTGACAAAATTACCAAGGCTCGTATTGCCAAAATTTCTCCAAATTGAGAATATTTCTTTAGATGATGGATTATCCTATGAAAAAAGGCTGGGCCTGAATCCTTTGGAGTTCAGAAGCATGAGATTTGAGCTGTTGAAGCCTATAGCATCTTAAGTGGAATTGATAGAGTGGATGGTGAGAGGATGTTTAACCTTGTGGATCGAGGGTTCACTGTTGAAAAATGAGGTATGTCACATTTAAGGCAGAGATGATGAGAATATTTTGCCAGAGTTTCTGCCAGGTTTGTTAGTTTTTGGAAGTCTCTTTCCTGGAGATTGGTGGAGGCACAGTGTGTTAGGTGGATTGACTAAAAAGGGATTTGAACGTAGTAAGCAGGAAAGTGGAGTTGAGACTACAATCAAATCAGCTATGACCTTTTCAAGCAGCAACGCAGATTTGAACAGCTGAATCGTAAACCATCAAATTCATATGGACAGTGAAGAAGGTTACCTCAGTACAATGGGACCTTGATCAGATGGGCTCAGGGGTGGCAGGTGAAATTTCAAGTAGATAAAAGTGAGATGCTACATTGTGGTCGGCTGTTAAGTTCTTTTTGTTGAGATTCTTACACACTTGATGCAACTGTAATGCACTAACTTCTGTGAACAATAACCAAATTTTAGTCAGCAAATACAGTATAAGCTGTGGAGAAACTCAACATTCTTCACAATGCTTGCGAAGCATGTTGAGCGGTCTCTCTGAATAAAGGAAACAGTTCTTCCTTTATACAAAATCTTTACATCACAGTTGGTAATGCTGACAAGCCAAGTACCAGCCACTTCCTCACAGTCATATGCCACTCAAGACACAATGCAGTGACCTGATCATCTCCAGAAACATTCCTTAATCATTCCTTAATGGCAAGACCTGGTGCGATTTGTTTTTTTTTCTAACTATAGGGTGCAGTCAGAATTTTAATTGCCATGTTCTAATTGATTCTGAATAGGTGATGATGCAAATGGCTCTGAATGGCAAGGGATGATGATGTAAATTCACTTATATTCTACCTGTAGAACAGAGACATTCCCACCCTGCTCCTGGGGCATTCAATTTCTTGCTTGTCAGGAGAGCAAATTAACTCTTTAATATCTCACTGCCAAATCAGGAAGGTTTTATAAATTTAAGGTAATGTCCTTAGGACAGTTGCTGAACAAAGACACCTTGGAGTGCAGGTTCATAGTTCCTTGAAAGTGGAGTTGCAGGTCGACAGGGTAGTGAAGAAGGCATTTTGGTACTCTTGCCTTTATTGGTCAGTGCATTGAGTATAGGAGTTGGGAGGTCGTGTTGCAACTGTACAGGATATTGATGAGACCATTTTGGGAATATTGTGTGCAATTCTGGTCTCCCTGCTATAAGAAAGATGTTGTGAATGTTGAAAGAATTCAGAAAAGATTTAGAGGATGTTGCCAGGATTGGTGGGGGGTTTGAGCTGTAGCGAAAGGCTGAGTAGGTTGGGGCTATTTTTCTGGAGTGTTGGAGGCTGAAACTTTATGAAGTCTTGAGGGGCATGGATAGTGTGAATAGCCAAGGTCTTTTCTCCAGGGTAGGGGAGTCCAAACGAGGTTTAAGGTGAGAGAAGAAAGATTTTACAAGGGTCCTAGAGGGCAACATTTTGGCGCAGAGGATGGTGCGTGTATGGAATGAGCTGCCAGAGGAAGTGCTGAAGGCTGGTACAATTTAAAAGGTACTTGGATAGGTACAAGAATAGGAAGGGTTTAGAGGGATATGGACCAAATGCTGGCAAATGGGACTAGATTAATTTAGGATAGCTGGTCAGCATGGATGAGTTGGACCAAAGCGTCTGTTTTCATGCTGTACATTGCAATGACATTCTATGTTTGTTTCTGTTCCCCAAATTGTCATGCATATCTTTGCTTCTTCTCAATTATTCCAGTGCTGTCCTGGCTGGCCTCCTGTTTTCCACTCGACATGGACTTAAGATCATACAGAACAGTATTCTGACTTCATTGTTCCATTCATCCATCACTCATGCTCATTGACTTAACTTGGTTCCCAGTTCACCAGTACCTTAATTTGAAAATTGCTGTCTTATTTTCAAATCCCTCAGTGACCTTAACCCTCCCTATCTCTGTATTTCCTCAGACTGATAAATCCCCACATCTCTGCTCTACTCCAATTCTCGACCTGGCCTCAAGTGTATCTCAAATTTGAATCCCTCCACCATTGAACAAGTTCCTCAGCCCTAAATATTTTTAATCAACCTACATGGACATGTTATGACACAGCTCTGGCCCAGAAGTAGGAACGTTACCACCCACCTCAGCCATAAACTGAGATGTCCCTCAGTAAGCCCCTCTCCTATTTTAACATTTTAAAAATTAATTGGACCAGCCATATAAATACTGCGGCTACAAAAGCAGACTAACATCTGAGAATTCTGTGACAAGTAGCTCATATCCTTTTTCCTCAAATGTAAATGAAAGCAGTTCAAACAATTTCCATGAAATAGCTCACCATCGAGGACAAGATAGTCCATTTGATTGATCATCATCAGTGTTCTCTTTCTCCACCCCTGCATGTAGTGGCCTCCGTATATCCTATACTGTAGAATGTTCTGTATGTACAAGATCCACATCCTCTATCATCAAAAAGAACAAAGACCCCACAGATGCATAGGAAAATAATTATCACTATCCTGACCTGGAACTAGACTGTAGTTTCTTTAGTGTTGCAGTTTCTAAATCCTGGAGCTCCATCCCAAACTGCACTATGGATGTACCTGCGCCATGTGGACTGCAACTGTATAAGAAGGGAGCCCACCACCACCATAGAGTCGCATTCCCACTAATTTATTAGATTAGATAATTTACAGATTAGATTAGATTACTTAGTGTGGAAACAGGCCCTTCGGCCCAACAAGTCCACACCGACCCGCCGAAGCGCAACCCACCCATACCCCTACATTTACCCCCTACCTAACACTATGGGCAATTTAGCATGGCCAATTCACCTGACCTGCACATTTTTGTGGGAGGAAACCGGAGCACCCGGAGGAAACCCACGCAGACACGGGGAGAACGTGCAAACTCCACACAGTCATTCGCCTGAGGCGGGAATTGAACCCGGGTCTCTGGCGCTGTGAGGCAGCAGTGCTAACCACTGTGCCACCGTGCCGCCCACAAATTTGTTTTACTACTGCACAGACCTCTAATGTCTGTGTGTGGCAATGACTTCTGGAATCCAGGTCAGGTCTGTGAATGACCTCGACATACTAATCGCTATGCGTGGTCCCTCAGAGCGACTGGATGCATGCATAGCTCAGCAGGAATATTGTTCTCAAAGCATCGGATGCACAATAAATGCTGAAACAAAAATATAAATTGCTGGAAAAGCTCAGCAGATCTGGCAGCACCATCTGTGGGGAGAAATTAGAGTTAATGTTTTGGGGTTAAGTAACCCTTCCTCGGAAAATTTTTTTATGCCGAAGTCAGGCTGGAGGGAGAGGGTAATGATTAAATGATAGGTGGGGATGGAGCCCAAAGAAAGATAAGAATAGTTGGACGGATAAAGGAATGGTTAACGATCTGGCTATGAGAGTTGAATAGCTATTAATGGGGACTGTTAGTGGCTAACAATGGGTTATTTATAATCGTTGAAAAGTGTGGTGCTGGAAAAGTCCAGCAGGTCAGGCAGCATTCAAGGAGCAGGAGAATTGATGTTTTGGGCATAAGCTCTTCATCAAGAATTTCTGATGTAAGGCTTATGCCCAAAATGTCGATTCTCCTGCTCCTCAGATGCTGCCTGACCTGCTGTGTTCTTCCAGCGCCATACTTTGCTATCTGATCTCCAGCATCTGCAGTCCTCACTTTCTCTGAGTTATGTGTGATAGCAGACTATTGATAACAAGACCAGGTATGTGGGGGTTAGGGTAAGGATGTGAGAGCTCAAGCCCTAAAGTTATTGAACTCTTGAGTCCAGAGGGCTGCCGGGTCCCTAAGCGGTCAATGAGGTGCTGTTCTTCCAGCTTGCGCTGAGCTTTGCTGGAGCACTGCACCAACCTTGCCAATGACATACTCAGCCAATAAATGGGGAAAAAAACACGCCATAACATCTTGCACTAATCAAACCTTTTCTCTGTTGGCCTAATACTTTTTTGTATGACTAAGTATCAGATTCTGTTTAATAACTTTGGCTGTGTTATCACATTAAGCATGTTACGGAACTACAAATTATTGAAATGGTCATTTGCGCGACACTATTAATGTCTGTTTTCTAATAATGTATGTTGTGTGAATGAAAATGTATGTGGGGTTATTTATTATTGCTAATTTTTCCTTATTGCAACAAATTAATTTACTAACACAAAACTTAATTCCTGTCTCTCTCTCTCTTTTTGATCTGGAATGAGTTAGTGCTATTTCACTGATAGTTTTGATTTATCCTTTATGCACTTTCTGGTTTATTGTGTTTCATTGCAATCATTTGAGTGAGTGAAAGGTCTCAGAAGGCCAGTAAGATTGAGATTGTTCAACTGCTGATTGCCCAAGACTTGCACTTACATCAACATGAGAAAAATAGATGCCAGACTAGGCCATTTGGCCAATTAAGCCAGCCATGTTATTCAACAAAATCATGAGTTCTATCTTCCTGTGGTATCCTCAATCCCTTTCATGCCCACACAAGATTTGTTAAGAGGTTTCTTCCATGACATGATGTCCATTTGGTATGTTTCAATGTCCACTTTTTTCCTGTTTCCTACAAATACAAAATAAGAGTAGAAGTTGACGATTCAATCTCTTGAGCTGACTCCTCCATTCAAAAGGATCAAGGCTGATCTGTTCTAAATTCCCATCTAACCCTGACAGCCCTTGATTTCTCTATCTATCCATCTCTTGTTTTAAAAAAATTCAATGATCCTACCTCCATCACCACTTGAAGCACAAAATTCCAAAGTCGCACAACCCTCTGTTTCCTTCTGCCCTAAAAGGGCGATTCCTAATTTTAAAGCATTGTACCCTAGATCTGGACTGACCCGTAAGTGACAACATTTTGTTGAAATCTACCTTGACAAGACAGTTGAGGCTTTTGTTTGTGTCAGTCAAGTTCAGAAATTCATTAGCTCCAAAGTAAATAATTCATGCACACACTCTCACAAGCATGCTCATGCACACTCTCGTGCATGCTCTCACTCTGTCATGTGCACACTCGCTCTCACGCACACTCTCATGTGCTATCTCGCATTCTTGCTCTTATGCACACGTGCTTGCACTCATCCCAAACAAATCAGATCATTAGTGGATATCATACCCATAAGAGGAAGCATTTCTCCGATCTGGATTTCTCTCCAAAAATATTGGTTCTGGTAAGACCAAACAAAACTGCTAGTTGGAGTGAAGAACACAACTGAAACCACATTTATTGTTTCAAGTGCAATTTTGGGCATTCTCATCTCAAAGGGCTTTAACATGTGGCAAGGGCTTGGAGAAGACTATCCAAGATTAGTCTAGATTCAGGCTACAAAGAAACAAAGAGAGGCTTCTGCGCAGCAAAGTCCTCCTTCATAGAAAAATTTGATCATTTAGATTGCAAAGAGGTATTTGAGTTTGAAAAGAGCAATTTGAAACATATCATATGAATACAGAGTGACTGGTTTGAAAATGATCACGAGCTAAAGATTAGAAGAAATATATTGTCTTGCAGTGTAGCAAATATGTATAACAGATTTTGTCAAAACAATTAATGCAGAAGAAGGAATGCTGGATGATGAGAGAAATTGAGGTTTTGGTCAAGCAAAAAAATGAAGCTTATGTCAGGTCTCGACAGCAGAGATCAATTGAATCCTTGGGGTACAAAGGCATTAGGAGAATACTTAAGAGGGAAATCAGGAGGGCAAAAAGCGGACATGAAATAGCTTTGGCAAATGAAGTTAAGGAGAATCCAAATGAATTCGACAAATATGTTAAGGACAAAAGGGTAACAAGGGAGAGAATAAGGCCCTTCAAAGATTAGCAAGGCAGCCTATGTGTTGAACCACAGGAGATGGGGGAGATGCTAAATGAGTATTTTTCATCAGTGTTTACTGTGGAGAACTTGGAAGATATAGAATAAGAACATAAGCACTAGGAGCAGGATTAGGTCATCTGGCTCATCTGTGCCATTCAATGAGATCAAGGCTGATCGTTTCATGGCCTCAGCTCCACTTACCTGCTCTCTCTCCATAGCCCTTTAATTCCTTTACTGTTCAAAAAGTTATCTTGGCGTAAAAAACAATAAGGAAGCCTCAACTACTTTGGGCATGGAATTCCATGGATTCACAACCCTCTGAGAGAAGAAGTTCCTTCTCAATTCAGTCTTAAATCTACTCTCCCTAATTTTGAGGATATGCCCTTGTGTCGTAATTTCACCCACCAGTGGAAACAGCCTCTCTACTTCAATCTTATCTACGGTGGCTTAGTGGTTAGCACTGCTGCCTCACAGCACCAGGGTCCCTGGTTCGATTCTAGCCTCGGGCAACTGTCTGTGTGGAATTTGCACATTCTCCCTGTGTCTGCTTAGGTTTCCTCCGGGTGCTCCAGTATCCTCCCACAATCCAAAGATGTGCAGGTCAAGTGAATTGGCCTTGCTAAATTGTCCATAGTGTTAGGTGCATTAATCAGAAGGGGGTGGCTTACTCTTCGGATATGCGGTGTGTCCTTGTTGGGCCCAAGGGCCTGTTTCCACACTGTAGAGAATCTAGGCTAATCTAACAAAAAAAAAAATTGTTTCTATATGATCCCCCTTCATTCTTCTAAATTCCAATGAATGTAATTCCAGTCTACTCGGTGTCTCCCCATAAGCCAAACCCCTCAACTCCTGAATCAACCTAGTAAGCCTCCTCTGCACCCCCTCCAGTGCCAGTATGTTATTTCTCAAGAAAGGAGGCCAAAACTGCACGCAGTACTCCAGGTGTGACCTCACTAGCAACATAACCTCCCTGCTTTTAAACTGAATCCCTTTAACAATGAAGGACAAAATTCCATTTGCCTTCTTAATTGCTTGTTGCACCTGCAGACGAACCACGCTGATGCCTCGACTCTTAGCTCAGTGACATTCGCACATTATCTTCTTTATTAACAGAAGATTGAAGTAATTGTTCCAATATAGTGCATCTTTTAGTAATATATGAAAATAACATCATCAAAGTAACATGCTAAAACCATGAAAATGCATTAATTCAGGGGGAAAATGTTGAAGTTCACCTTGGGTGGGTAAGGAGAAATGTGGGGAAATAGATGGTGACATCTTGAAAAATGTCCGTATTACAGAGGAGGTGGTGCTGGATGTCTTAAGATGCATTTAGGTGGATAAATCCCCAGGACCTCTCAGGTGTACCCTCAAACACTATGGGAAATGATTGCCGGGCTCCTTGCTGAGATATTTATATCATTGATAGTCATAGGTGAGCTGCTGGAAGACTGGAGGTTGGCCAACGTGGTGCCAGTATTTAAGAAAGGTGGTAAGGAAAAGCCAGATAATTGTAGACTGGAGAGCCTGACATCGGTGGTGGGCAGGTTGGAGGGAATCCTGAACGACAGGATTTACATCTATTTGGAAAGGCAATGACTGATTATGGATAGTCAGCATGGCTTTGTGCATGGGAAATCATGTTTCGCGAAATTGATTTAAGTATTTTGAAGAAGCAATTAAAAGGATTAATGAGGGTATAATGGTGGGCGAAGTTGATAGGGACTTTAGTAAGGCATTTGACAAGATTCCTCATGGTAGACTGGTTAGCAAGGTTTGATCACATGGTATAAAGGGAGAACAAGCTATTTGGATACAGAACTGGTTCAAAGGTAGAAGACAGAGGGTGTGGTGGAGGTTATATTTCACACGAGAGGCCTGTGACCAGTGGTGTGCCACAAGGATCAGTGCTGGGTCCACAGCTTTTCATCACTTTTGTAAATGATTTGGATGTGAACATAGGAGGTATTAAGACTGTGTAGAGTGTATAAGCTGGCAGGGAAAGAGTTAAGTTCTGAGTTTTGTGAAACAAGAGGTTCAGCTGAGCATGACTCAGATCAGATAAGAATTTACAATTAACAATGGCGTGCTGGTGGCAAGGGTAATGGGTTAACAAGATGGAAAAGCAGTCATTATGTAGAGCCATTTAACAATATTGGAAGCATTCAGTATACAAGGTCAGCTAACAAGGTAGAAAGTATCCATTGTATGAATCCAGTTAACTAGGTTAAGAACATTCATTGTATAACAGTAAAGGGCTTGGTGTCTGCTTGTTAATTTTAAGGTTGCTTATCTGAATGTTCCTCCCTGTAAAATGACTATATAGTTCTTTGAGAAACTGCTATCTAGAGAAGACTGTGAACTCATGTCTCTGTGCACATGGGCGATCGTTCTCGCTCCCTCCAGGGCCAGGAATAAAGATGAATGAGGTAAAGCTACACTGTGTCTCTGAGCGTTTTGCTTTGACTGAAAGGGGGAGCGGGACGACAATATTGGTGTAGTCAGCAGGATCCAAACGGATAGTTACGATCGGACAGTGACAGCGGTTGCTCGGAACATTGGTATCTAGAGACGGACAGGCCCACAAGGTAAGATTTTAAACCTTGGTCCCTCTCGATATTCTTGTGTGCCAGAGACGGTCCTCTCGCTCGATCGCTCTCTATTCTCTGGATTCCTCCAATGGTAATTAGTTCAATCTCGAGACACAGTTTCGCAAGCATGCTGGCAGGCAGAGTTTCGAGTCCTCTGCGCTGCATTGTGGGGAGCGGGATGTGATTGAGGTTGTCTCCTCTGCGCGGTACTCTATTCGAGTCTACTGAGTGCGTTGATTTAAAGTTAAGTCCTCCGCACTGTGCTGATGTTCAAACTTTCTGTGTTTATGTGAGCTTTGAGCCTACTGTGTTTAATTGGGATTTGACCCTTCCGTGTTTTATTGGGATTTGAGTTTTCTGTGTTTAATTGGGATTTGAGCTCTCTGTGTTTAAGTGGGATTCGGGTTCTCTGTGTTTAAGTGGGGTTCAAGTCAAGTGAGAAACCGGTTAAAGTCCCCTAGCAGAGAAATTTGAAGCTCTGAGAGTCTTCGTTCTGGTGAAAAAGAGTGGTTTGGATTGTGTGGCGCCATGTAGTCCGCTGCAAGGGCTTTGTCTTTTTATAAGTGTAATTTCAGTGAGAAGATGCAAAGAAAAAACAAGAAAACGCTGAAATGAAAGTTGTACTAATACTTGGGTCAAGGGGGCAAGTTTCAGTGCAAATTGTGCCATGCTGAGAGTGTTTGATGTTTAAAAAATTGATTTGTTAAAATATTGGTTCAGAAAATCCTTTCAAGTAACTGTTTTGCCTTGTTTGAATCAGGATCTCAATTCAGTGTGTTTTGTGGGCTATGTAGTGGGGCAAATTTGTTTTTACATTGAAATTGTACAACATTATTTTCTTTTTTAAAATTATCAAACTTGTAACCTTAAAACTAATTGAGCTTCTTGAGCCCCTGATTTGTTTGAAATTCTACAATGCCTCTTTAAAAGAATCAGTTGGGTCAAGTGATCATGCTGTAGCCAAATGAGAGTATTGTATTATAATATCTTTGCTGTTGTATTTTTAATGCGGAGTGTTCACAAAAAAAGAGTGCATTCTTAGTTTGATGTTTTAAGATTTTCTAAAGAATATTAGAACTTGAGGCTGAGCTGCATAATTCTGTTCATTATTGTTAAGACTTTATTGCCCCCCTTCATATTGCAAATTCAAAGAATGTTGATTTCTACCAAAGTTGCCACTGTAATTTCAATGTTTTATTTGGGAAGTTTCATTTGGAGACCATATTTTAAAATATTCAGCATTTGTTTCCCACGAAAATTTGAGATTTAAATCTGAACTGAAACTGCCTCTTCAATTGCTAAAGCACAGGAAACATTTTGTTGTTTTCTTGCTGTTCCAGACTTTTGAAATACTTTTCCAGACACCTTTCATATTAGCCAAGTATCAATTTGTAAAAGGCAAATAATTTTTGAATAACCTGAAAGGAGGCAATCGAGGATTTGATTTTAGGACTATTGATTGTTGTTGTAATTGACTGAATTGTTTAGGCAGTACAATTTAGAAGTTTATGGATTGTATAAAACTTGATAATGTCATAAATAGTGAACAGAGTAACAGATTTCAAGAATTCAAATAATATTGAAATAGGCAGACACAATTTAGTGTAGTTAAATTTGTGACAGTCTTCATACTGATATCCACCTTGGCAAGAAAGGAATGAGACAGGAAATGCAAAGATACCTTCAGCACCTAACATCATCTCTAGAGTTTCTCCATTCACAGGTAAAGCATGCCTTCGGACCACCGCCCACCCCTTCACAACCTGATCCAACACATTCAATCAACTCTCCAGTCATGAGCACAAAAAGTGAATAAACTAACAACAATGAAGAGGAGGTCGGTATGCTTTTTGTCCCTGGCCTTTTTGCGTGAGCTTTACCTTGCCTTTCAATCATTTAAGGGATATGAAGATTCACTGATCAAGCTAATATCACAACATCCAGTTGGCTTTGTTACATTTAACGGCAGAACGGGAGCAGATGCAACAAGGAATGCTGGTTCACCTAGCCTGCAGTTGTAACTGCTGCACTGTACGCTCAGATGCGCTGATATCCTCCATCTGAAGCATCTCTGCAAGGACGGAAATCTCGCCAGTTTTATGAAGCATTTAACTGCCCTTATCTAAGAAATGAGTTTTCTCCGAGGAGTGATGCAAGAACAGACTGCGTTTTGTTTTCAGGTTGGACCTTACTAAATGAGGTTTTGGAGGTCTACATCGTTTCCACTCTGCTTGGAGGAGATGGAGTGGTCACTAAGGACTTTAGGAACTTTACTGGTGACTTTTCCTCCATGAGAGGATTCTTCAAACTCTAATTACTGTAACGGACTAATAATTGTTGTAGTTATAATTATTGTATGCTGTGTGTCAATAACTGCTTAAATGTAGGCTGTTAGAGTCTTATGAAAGCTGGTAGTACCATGTGAGTGGTTATCATGTATTGATAAAAGGAGGGAATGAGAATGTGAATAGGGTACAAGCAAGCAGGGAAAGAGTTAAGTTATGAGTTTTGTGAAACAAGAGGTTCAGATGAGCATGACACAAATCAGATAAGAACTTACAGTTAACAATGTGGTGCTGGAGGCAAGGGTAATGTGTTAACAAGGTGGAAACGTGGTTATTATATACAGCCAATTAACAATATTGGAAGTGTTCAGAAGTATGTAAGGTCAGCTAAGAAAGGGAAAATTATCCATTGTGTGAATCCAGTTAACAAGGTTAAGAACATTCATTGTATAACAGTAAAGGCTTGGTCTCTGCTATTGATACTCATTCATTGTAATGGTCGCCCAATTAATATGTATGTTGCCTTATCTGGATGGTCCTCCCTATAAAATGACTGTAAAGTTCATTGAGAAACTGCTGTTCCAGAGACGACCGTGAACTCATGTGCATGTGAATGATCAATTCTCTCTCCCTCCAGGGCCAGGAATAAAGATGAAGGAGGTAAAACCATACTGTGTCTCTGAGCGTTTTACTAAGACTAGGGGTGGGGGAAGGGGGCAGTGGGGAGAATAATAGGATAGTTTGTAGATGACACCAAATTTGGAAAAGTACTGGACAGCAAAGAAAGTTACCTCCGAGTATAGCGGGATCCTGATGAGATGAGCAAATGCGCCAAGGAGTGGCAGGTGGAGTTTAGTTTAGATAAATGTGAGGTGCTGCATTTTGGAAAGGTAAAACAGAGCAGAACTTATACATTTAATGGTCAGGTCCCGGGGAGTGTGGCTGAACAAAGACCTTGGAGTGCAGGTTCATTGTTTCTTGAAAGTGGAGGTAATTCAGATAGTGAAGAAGGGATTTGGTATGATTTCCTTCATTGGTTAGAGCATTGAGTATAGGAGTTGGGAGGTCATGTTGTGACTGTACAGGATGTTGGTTAGGCCACTTTTGGAATATTGCATGCAATTCTGGCCTCCCTCCTATCGGAAGGATGTTGTGAAACTTGGAAGGGTTCAGAAAAGATTTACACAGATGTTGCCCGGGTTGGAGGGTTTGAGCTATAGGGAGAGGCTGAATAGGCTGGGGCTGTTTTCCTTCAAGCGTTGGAGGCTGAAGGATGACATTCTCGAGGTTTGTAAAATTATGAGAGGCATGGATAGGGGGTACAGACAAGGTCTTTTGCTTAAGGTGGGAGAGTCCAGAACTAGAGGTTTAGGGTGAGAGGGGAAAAACTTGAATGGGACCTAACCTAAGGGGCAACATTTTCACAGAGAGACTGGTGCATGTGTGGAATGAGCTGCCAGAGGAAGTGGTGGAGACTCGTGCAATTGCAACATTTAAAAGATATGGGTGTATGAATAGGAAGGGTTTAGAGGGATATGGACGAAATGCTGGCAACTGGGACTAGATTAATTTAGGATATCTAGTTGGCGTGCATGAGTTGGACTGAAGGGTCTGTTTCCATGCTGCACATCTTTATAACTCTTTGACTTTAATAGATCAAACAAAATATTTATTATGTACTGAAATGACCAAAACTACTTGTACAGTTGAATAGGGTGAAGGATTTAGTAGAGTGGTAAATCGGGTTTCAATATGGGATTGAATTGAATTCTTGCAATTTTTGTATTGATTTTCGAGATTTGAACTGATATTTGTTCCATATGCAAAGTCTTTATTCCAGGTTTTAAATAGAGTAGGGCCATGAAGCGTGATTGCACAATCTTTATAGTAGAACATATTTTATAGTACTGACAGGCAAATAAGCACGACTTAAATATTGCCCATTGCTGCATGGAAATAACTGGAACATCATGATAAGAAAATCAGCAAATATTATAATTTTTTCAGTCACCGTGTCTTTCATGAGAATCCTCTGCAAAATCAGTCTTTTGATCTTGCTAGCTTACTTACAGTAAGCTTATTTTAAATGTTTAGCGAAACAAGGGGCAACTGCACTAATCTCAACATTTGATTGGATCCATATCAAATGCATTTTAAATTTACCGCATGTAGACTGTGTGAAATGTCACAATTTGGCATGTGGAAATCCAAGTTAACCATTGGGGAGTTTCTGGCACTGCGATGTTCACAGACTGGTGATCAGTATTAATAGGAGTTTAAAAAATGGAACCGACTTTCTTTTTGAAAATGTGCAAAAGCTTTTTTTAAATTTGCAGAACTAAGGTGGCTCCATAGATTTTGTTGCTGCTCTGCTCAAATTGTTGTAAGCAAAACTGTGTGTCCAGTGCTCCGTTCCATTACCAATCTGGCGTCCACTTTGTATTCCTACTGCAGGAAATTAGGTAGGCCTGCAACCCAAGATCTCAAAGGTAGGAGGTAAGCAGCAATGACATCCTCTGAGGAATTGACACAGAAACTAAAAAGGAAGAGGTGACAAAGTGCATAATAAGCTCATGTTGGAGAAATAATGCACAGCGTTTCTCACTGTCACTTGGATATGCATCTGTGAGCAACTAGAGCAATAACGCTACATGTGTTTCGTAAATGTGATGTTTTTTACTTTAGAAAATACTGAATACATTTAGCGAAAATAGCAACAATTATTTGAATGATTTACCTGGTCAGCTATCGGGTACTGGATGACAGTGAAATATGTTGCTTGGTGAATCATATGGTCTGTTCAGAGAAGACAGGTTTAGTGATTGATCGATTCTTTATTGGTTGAAATATATTCTGCAGTGGTAGACAGATAGAAATACCCTGGCAAAGTAAAAACCTGGAACATGAAAATAACATTTGCTCAAACTGTTTGCTGGTACACTTTGGATTTGGAATACCTTGGGAGAACTAAAACAAAAGAAAGGACTTGTCTTGTAATCAGATAAGCTGTCACAAGAACAAATTTTAAAATCACACAACACCAGGTTATAGTCCAACAGGTTTATTTGGAAATACAAGCATTCAGCGTAGCTACCTGACAAAGGAGCAGTGTTCTGAATGCTTGTACTTCCAAATAAACCTGTTGGACTATAACCTGATGTTGTGATTTTTAACTTTGTCTACCGCAGTCCAACACTGGCACCTCCACAACAAAGATAAATGTTTATCAAAAATCCAGAGATGGTTTTGTTGACTGAGCACATCAAAAGAAAGGAATTTTATACTCGTATTCTCAACCTGAAGATAGTTTCACAAATGAATCAGTTTTATTCTAGCATGTCATCTATCTGTTTTAATTTTCGTTACACCTGCAACTTTTGCTTAATTATTTGACAGTCACTTAACAATTAGATACTTCCTTGTAGCTTATACTCCATAGAAGAGATGTGGGATGTGTGGTTAAATCTATGCTCCCTTTCTCACCTCGCGTCTCCACCTGCAAAATTTATGAAATGAACACTGTCAGCAAAATTTATAGGTCACTTGCACACAAGAAATCAAGTAATCTGTTCAGGTTGATGTCACATCCAAGGTGTATCGCAGGCACTTAAGTGTGATGAGAAAAAATATACTTCAAAGATAAGGGCAGATATACTTCATGTAATATACAGGGGAATCTCGATTATCTGAACGTGATGGGCAGGCACTATTTCGTTTGGATAATCGATTATTCGGTTAATCAATTAAATGCCATTCCTCTGGGGCTTGGAGTTTTTAAAGTCTGCTCCCCGTTCAGGAGACTGCAGAAGCACGCAGCCCGCGAGGCCCCACCACCACCCTCCCCCACCCCCAAAGCCATCCGACTTCCCCTGCCCCAAAACTGCTCCCCCCACGCCACCAACACCACCACCACCCCCTCCGGGACAGCTGGATTGTACACCAACAAGACTGCTGCTGCTGCTGCAGCAGTTGCCTTTGTGGGGTACGTCTCCAAATAGCACACACGAACACACTCGCGCACACACACAGCCACACACACAACTTTTACTGCAATTTTTTGACAGGTTCCATCTTTGTCCTGTACAGGTCAATGTTAGCGGGATTATGTGGTGAAGGGGGGTTGAGGGTACACCCCTGTGTAGAATTCCAGGGAAAGTGTGGGGAGAGAGAGAGAGAGGGCTGTCAGTCATTTGGAGACGGTGCCTGTTTAATCACTGTAAACAAAAGACGTGAACACTGGTAATTGGTATTCAAATAATCTAGCTTCCTCTGTAAACATAATAAATGCTGGAGAAACTCTACTGTATGTCTGGCATAATCTCTGGAGAGAGAAACAGTCAATGTTTCGATCCAATATGACATCATCAGAACACCTATTTCATATATGCAAATATGGCAACTCATCAATTTTTTTCTTTTTTAAAACAATGAATTTTTTGAGGCATCATGTAATGGAGCTAATAAACAAAAATATTTGGAAATGATCCTTTCAGTATCATAAATTAATGCATCTTTTTATTTTCAGGAAAAGAAAGCTTTTATTTTACGGGTATCATTTTAAGCAAATCATGCTCAAAATACTTTGTGTTTCTCCAGACCCAAACTTTGTTAGGACATTCCTCACAACGTATCGGTCCTTCTGCAAACCTCGGGAGTTGCTAGGCCTCTTAATTGAAAGGTATGTTATTGTGATAGTTTTTATTAGATAGTTGTTCTTTGAAAATTTTACATTTGTTATTAATTCATAAAATTATCCTCTGTAATTGTAATAGATACGCAAGGGCAAATGCTTAACTGAATTCAATAATTTTACTAACTCAACAGTACAATTGCACAAGGGCAATATTTGAAAGCTTTAAAGTAAACACATATGTTACTGAAGAAAACTAACCACTAATATGCTTGGAGGAAAAACTTCTTTGTTTACTGATATTTCAGTTTGTAGAATATTTGTTTTCTGCATTGAATTGATAGCAGTTTTCATTGAAGTTTTGCAGTTGTCTCTAAAATGCTTTATTTATTTGTACAGGTGTGGAAATATTTGTGGGCGTGCTTTATCCTACAAATTAAACTGGTCCCACTTTGTGCTGCATCTCGCCTCCTTTGTACTTTCTGGATTGCAAACATTTCAGTAGTAGGGAGACATCTCTTCCATTGTGATTCATGGCCTGTCTTCAAGTTCTCATATGAACAACCACTTAGGGTTCTGGGACTGCCAGATTTCTTCTCTGACTCTTATAATCTCCATTCTTGTCCTTTATTTTTGTCCTTTTCTCCTGTTGGCCTGAATTTTGTGTTGGTACAGTTGTTGTTCCAGCAAGAATGGGAACCTTGCATAATCCCCATGGTAGCAGACTGAAAAAATTGCCCAGGAAATCCCGCAAGATTCCACTGGGCAATTCCTCAGTGCCTCGAACTCTCCACAAGTCTCCATTTAAATCACAAAATTCTGAGGCTTCTCATTAAATTAAGAAAATACTGTAGTTATTTAGAAGTCGTAAGAGTACTAAATCTATAGTCTGACTCCTGAGTAACAATTCAAATGACCCCATACTTAACTCTTGCATCCAAATATACTCCTCCCCCAGTATACTTACAGACCCCAGAAACTGTCCCATTCCCTAGGACCTGACCACCTTTCACTGGCTGTGCCCCCCAACTCCCTACACCTGCTTTGACCCCCATTTCGCATACTTAGGACTACACCCCCACCTTTATCCACTCTCTAGCCCTGACTCCCACCAACCATTCCCATCCCAGGAATTAACCTCCCTTCACTCACTCCAGACCTGACCAAACTTCCTTCACCCTTTCCAGATCCACTTACCCCACCTCCAGTACTTGTCTGCATCAGGCCATTGCCCCTCACAGCTCCAGACTGAGCTCTAGACTGAACTCCACCTGAAACCCCTGCAAATTTGTTTCCACTTCCCCGCTTAAGACTCACGCCCCCTTTCACCACTCCGCATCCAATCTGCCTCCACCCTGACCCCACCACCAGACCTGGCTCCCACTCACCCTGACCTACTGTAAACACTGATCAGTTACATAACTCCCTTATCACATTGCACCCCAGCACCCTGCCTACCACCAGTTGGCACCTTAGTTGTTGGCACTCTACCTCCCTACCTATCTGACACCTTACCCTCACTGCACCCTATCCCTCAAACTTAATTTACGCACTTATCTTTTGACAGCAGCTGTCAAACTGGCTGTCTGAGATTCTGGACCTTGGAAGTTCCAGAATTCAGCAGCTGACTGCTTTCAAAAGAGGATGTGGTTTGCCTCCCCCAGCAATTCTCACTACAAAAGCACTGGCAGAATAGAAGTATGGTGCTATGTTTATGAAAAAGTCCTGCACGGATTTCTCCTATCAGAAATGCAGCTGTCGCCTTTTATTTAAAAAGAGATATAAAGTGGCAGTGTACTCAGAAAATTCACCCTGATGTTTTTTTTATTGTCCTTTTTTCATTTGTATTTGTTACTTAATTGCCATTTAGTTTCATGTTGTCTTCAAATAGGCGCAGAATGGTTGATGCTGAAAATGTGTTGCTGGAAAAGCGCAGCAGGTCAGGCAGCATTCAAGGAACAGGAGAATCGACGTTTCAGGCATAAGCCCTTCTTCAGGAAGGGCTTGTGCCCGAATCGTCGATTCTCCTGTTCCTTGGATGCTGCCTGACCTGCTGCGCTTTTCCAGCAACACATTTTCAGCTCTGATCTCCAGCATCTGCAGCCCTCACTTTCTCCTCGCAGAATGGTTGATATAAACTTTGATCTTTACCCTTCAGCCATCTCTTGCAAAATACCAATCAGCCTACACTGAAAGCGTAACAATGAGGAGTAGTCAGGAGCATGACTGAACCAGAACGTTGAGTAGAGCATAGTTTGTCAGCAATGAGCTTGATTTGAGTTAGATTCTGGAATGGAGTAATATAAATGTGGTGCCTTTTATAAGGAAAGGTCAGAGTTTGAGGCTGTTGCTTTTGAATTGTGTGGATCGTAGAAATTTGATTGGTTTAAACAAAGATTTTGAAAGTTGTGAGTTATTTATGTGTTTTCTGTTAATTTAGCATTTTCCGTGCCTGACTTTTGTGGCTTTAAGGTAATTGGGTGATGAATTATTATGGTGTCTTGAACTTGGATAAACTTTTTCAATACCTTGTGATTGAACAGAAAATCATTTTGAGTTTAGTTGGACGTGTGGTGTTTGCTACCAAAGTTGTGCTTAAAGGGTGAGCTATGAACAGTGGCATAGAACTGTTGGGTTGTCTGATTTGATTCACAAAGTGAAATACAGAAGCAAATAATTAATGAAGGAAAAGAAAGATAATGAATGTGAAGACAGTCATGACATAATATTCACTCACGTTTAGAGGGATATGGGCCAAATGATGGCAAATGAGCCCAGGTCAGATTGGGTTGCATGGGCAGTGTGGATGAGTTGGACCGAAGGGTCTGTTTCCATGCTGTATGATGCTGTTCTAAGTCAGTTAATTCTGTCAGTATGTGCATTCTGATTTCAAGCCAAATTTAATTATGTTTGAATTAAACTTTAGATTAGATTAGATTAGATTAGATTAGATTACTTACAGTGTGGAAACAGGCCCTTCGGCCCAACAAGTCCACACCGACCCGCCGAAGCGCAACCCACTCAGACCCATTCCCCTACATTTACTTCTTCACCTAACACTACGGGCAATTTAGCCAGGCCAATTCACCTAACCTGCACATTTTTAGATTGTGGGAGGAAACTGGAGCACCCGGAGGAAACCCACGCAGACACGGGGAGAATGTGCAAACTCCACACAGAGTCGCCAGAGGCGGGAATTGAACCCGGGTTTCTGGCGCTGTGAGGCAGCAGTGCTAACCACTGTGCCACCGTGCCGCCCACTTGTTCTGCTGCATTTATTACCTGAGCAAAATGCAGGTTCAATGACGCAATACTTATTTGGCCGAATGAATTAAAGTTATAACTTATAACACATGCACATTATGACTCTGTACATAATATGATTTTATATTTTTATATTGAATTTGATGTTAGATTTGAGATTCCAGAGCCGGAGCCTACAGAAGCTGATCGGAAAGCAATGGAGCATGGTGATCAGCCTCTCAGTGCAGAATTGAAACGTTTTAGGAAAGAATATGTTCAACCTGTGCAACTTCGGTAAGTAGTACTTCATGACACTGTATGTAAAATTGAGATGCTGTAAGATTTTCAGTACTTATGAAATGATCTATTTCAACAAGATGCTAAATCAGTTTAATATCTGACAAATAAGTAATATCATCTTCTGCAGTTGGTAAAAATCTGACTGAGGGAGCCCTGAAACTGATTGATTGTTTGGCAACCAAGCCTTGCAACTCGTCTGCACCATTCTGATTCTAGAGATCGAACAGCAAGTGAGGAAACAAACAGACTTCTATCCAGTGTTCTGTTTCCTAAACAATCTGGATCCTGTGGTGAAACTTCTTCTCACTCAACCTTAACGTTATTTAGTTTACCTTGGACATTGACTTGTGACCACAATTGTCACTGCTTCATTTTGCACATTCAGGGAAGGAATTAACACTTGCATGCTTTCAGTCGTATTAATAAAGTCTGCTATTCATAAAGTTGTAATGCAGTTACCATTGTAACACTAGCATACCTACTTCATAAATGATCTCTGTTCTGAGGCCTTCAGTTTCTTATTGACAATAACAATCTAATTTGGAATCATATGTTGTTTTGCATTTTGAGATGCCATGTTAGGCTTACTGAGGAATTATTTCTTTCTTCCTAGCAGATTGTATTTCTGAGCAATGTTTTCATTTGAGAGGCAATGAATTATTAGCAGAGCATTACTTTATATGCATAAAGGTGGAAGTGGTTTTGTTTCACTAAAACTGAAGTTGGTCTCCAGACTTCTCCATCTATGTTACTTTACCTAGTAAAATCACCCGTGTCCACTTAGTCAGATTTTGCATTGGCTTTCAAAAGGTGGAGCCCATTGAGATTGATGTTGCATGCTTTATCATTCACGAGCAGGCTGGAGACCTGGAGCTTTAATTTCCTTCAAAACTGTAACTTCAGAATTCAAATATTACAATTAAGATTGTGGGCCATTAAATTTGAGACTGTGCAATTATGTGATTTAACCTCATGATCAGTACAACTTATTCATGCATCGCTCTTCATTGCATAGAAATGAACCAGTTTTATTTTGATTGACCATGGAATTATCACAGCAATCAGCTATCTAGATGCTCAAGCCATAAGAAAACAAAAGTGTAATCCTGTGATAAAAATCATGGGGATTAGTGATTCAACTGAATCTTTAAGAAAAACCTTTCATAGAGAAATATGTAATGTCTTTGTGATATTGCAATTTTGTACAAAATCTCTCATTAATCTGATTGTGTTTTAAAGAAAACTGGGTGCCAAACCACTCTGATTCTGCTAGTTCATCAAAGCATATCTAGAGCAAAGTGTACAAAGGACTGTGAAACTTTGCAACGGGACATGGATAGTTTAAGTGAATGGGCAAAGGTCTGGCAGATGGAATACAATGTTAATAAATGTGAAGTCATCCATTTCAGTAGGAATAACAGTAAAAAGGACTATTGCTTTAATGGTAAGAAATTGCAGCACGCTGCTGTGCAGAGGGACCTGGGTGTCTTTGTGCATGAATCACAGAAGGTTGGGCTACAGGTGCAACAGGTAATTAAAATGGTAAATTGAATTTTGTACTTCATTGCCAAACAGGTTGAGTTTAAAAGCAGAGAGATTATATTGCAGCTGCTCTGGGTGCTGGTGAGGCCACACCTGGAGTATTGTGTCGTCTTACTTGAGAAAAGATGAACTGGCACTAGAACAGGTGCAGAGGAGGTTCACTTAGTTGATTTTGGAGTTAAAGGGTTTGGCTTATGAAGAGAGACTGAGTAGACTGGGATTACATTCATTGGAATTTCGAAAAATGAGAGGGAGTTGTATAGAAACATTAAAATTATGAAGGAAATAGATAAGCTGCAAGTAGAGAGCATGTTTCCACTGGTGGGTGAAACTAGGATAAGAGGATATAGCCTTAAAATTAAGGGGAACAGGTTTAGGACTGAATTGAGAAGGAACTTGTTCACCCATAGTGTTTTGAATCCATGGAATTCCCTGCCCAGTGAAGTGGTTGACGCTTTCTCAGTTCATGATTTTCAAGCTAAGATAGATTTTTTTTAACGGTAAAGGAATTAAGGGTTATGGTGAGAGGTTGGGTAAGTGGCGCTGATCAGCCATGATCTTATTGAATGGCGGAGCAGTCTCAAAGGGCCAGGTGGTTGGCTACTCCTGCTCCTAGTTCTTATGTTCTTATGATTGCTGAATCCTCTGAATTGGAACTAATGCCACATCTACGAATCATACGCATGTCAAACTGTTCAATTTCAGTTTTGTGGTGCAAGATTAATACTTTTGTCATGCATGATCATATACTTCAAATTGTAATGTACATAATGACTATCTTAAATTCTTCCAATTTTTAAATTACCAGTGGTCATCTATAGGTAATATTGTATAATGCTGTATTTATGTGAACTTGCAGACCAACAGCTCAGATAATATGACCAACATAAGTCAGACAACTTAATTCATTACTACTGTTTGCACTGATCAACAAATATCTTAATGGTGATTCTGAAATTCACTTGAAGGGGTAGGTGAGGTGGAGTATTGATAAAAGAGATTGCAGAAGGTAGCTTGGAGCAGACTATCAGTAATATAGAAGAAAAACAGAACTTACTTTGAATATATACTTACAGACACAGAAAGCTTGTACTTTCCATAACTAAAAAGTACACCATGAGGTGAAATCTAAATAGCAAAATGAGAAACTCAAGGGAAACTAAGCACAAAATAAAATAATTCCATTAACGAAACATAAGTAGTTGTTGAGACTTATAGTCAAGTTAACAATGCAGTTGAAAATAATTAAAGCAAATATTCAAACTTTAAAATGGACATATGATAAGTTTTGCATTTGTTGAGACAGAAAGGTTACATACCATGAGCACACTTTACTTCATATTATGCCTTCGGATCTTCATTGTCAGCCTGAATAACCAGAACACAACGAACTGAAGGAGATAACATTTGGAAATACATTACTCTTAATCTTGCACTGTAATTTTTACATTGTATTTATTATGGATTGTGACTTGACAACCTTTTAATTCAGTGTTATGATACATAAATGTTTAGAAAGTATTGAAAGTCAAAGGCTCAAAGATGGTGTGAATATTTTATCCTGCTGAATGAAATTCAGTATTTTGTATGGATTTTAGCAAGTTCTTATTCAGCAAAATATAATTCAGGATAAGCTTGTTCATGCCTATTGAGCATTAAATGGTATTAATGTGAAAACTGGTTAAAATTCCCAATATAGATTTTACATTTTTTAAATTGTTTTCTCAAAGAGTTCTGAATGTATGTCGACACTGGGTGGAACATCATTTCTATGACTTTGAAAGAGATGCAGAATTATTATATCAACTTGAAGAATTCATTGGGACAGTTCGAGGTGAGGAGCCTTAAATTATAGAAAATCTGCCTTTAGAAATATGCAATAACTACAAAAACTGTGGTATTTTATTAATAGAGTGTGATCTCAGTGACCTCTGCTGTTTTGTGATACAGGTAAAGCCATGAAGAAATGGGTTGAATCTATCAGTAAAATCATCCTAAGGAAAAAACAGGCACAAGCAAATGGACCGTCACATGCTATCACGTTTGAAAGTTTGCCCCCTTCCATAGAATGGCACATAAGTAGAATTGGTCAAGTTGAAGCATTTGACCTGCTAACTTTGCATCCAATAGAAATTGCACGGCAGCTAACTTTATTAGAATCTGATCTTTACAGGTATGGTTTTTCTGGTGCTGTTAAACATCAATGTCCCTATTATCAATGAAAAGCTTTTGTATATAAGATGTGGGACATTGTCATTTTTTTCATGAGTACAGCTGTATGATTGAAACTTCAAAATTATCAGTGATTATATATGCAATTAAGATATAATGTCTGTCACATTTTAACATACAGTACAAGCCATTTTGCAAGAATTTTCAGTTTGCAATGCTTAAAATTGATTTGTTATATTTTTGACCAAATGTGATTTTAAGAGTTGAGAATGGTGATATTGTATTGTTTCCCCATGATATTTAATTTCATTGAATCCCCTACAGTGTGGAAAAAGGCTATTTGGCCCAACTCTCCGAACAGCATCTCCCCCAGACTCCACTCCTCCCAATCCTATCCTTGTAACCCTGCATTTCCCATGGCTAATCCACCAATCTACATATCCCTGGACACTGTGGACAATTTAGCATTGCCAATCCACTAACCTACACATCTCTGGACTGTGGAGGGAAACAGGAGCACCTGGAGGAAACCAATACAGACAGGGGAGAACGTGTAACCTTCACACAGACAGTCACCTGAGGCTAGAATTTAACCCAGGAGCCTGGCAATGCGAGGCAGCAGTGCTAACCACTGAGCCATCATGCCGCCCCAGTGACTGTTTTAGCTTTGGATCATTAAACTTTCAACCAACTTATAGCTGGGCAAGAAATTGATCATTGTGCCAATATATTGAAATAGTGAAAATGCTATTGGAAGATTTATCAAAGAAAATTAACTGATATAGTTTGAATGATGTAATGATCTCTGAAAA
Source organism: Chiloscyllium plagiosum (assembly GCF_004010195.1). Classification (NCBI taxonomy): domain Eukaryota; kingdom Metazoa; phylum Chordata; class Chondrichthyes; order Orectolobiformes; family Hemiscylliidae; genus Chiloscyllium; species Chiloscyllium plagiosum. The sequence continues at coordinate 84,018,602 of NC_057718.1, forward strand.
CTATACAACCCTCTTGTGACACCGTGGTAGTGTCCCTACTTCTGAACCAAGAGGCCCAGGTTCAAGTCCCATATGCACCAGAGACATGTAATACCATCTCTGAACAGGTTGATTAGGGGAAAAAAAGGATTAGCTAAAGAAAGCGAAATTTATGCTATGATCTGAAGTTTTATGTGCTGAAATTACTTTATATTCAGTTTCTTATATCAATAATGGAGTAAATTCTTCAATTTAGCAATTTTGGTGTGAAGCCTATGTGTAAGTGCATCTGGAACGCAGATGTCAGTAAATACCGCTCACATTCTGTTCAATCTTTCATCAATTTTAATATATGAAAAATTGTGGGTTGACACAATAGATGAAGCTCTGTGCTTGGAGTGCTAAATGACCTTCAAGAGGTTAACAAAATCATGAGGGGCATGGATAGGAGAAATGGGCAAAGTCTTTTCCCCGGGGTCAGGGAGTCCAGATCTGGAGGGCATAAGTTGAGGGTGAGAGGGGAAAGATATAAAAGAGACCTAAGGGATAACTTTTTCACACAGAGGATGGTATGTGTATGGAATGAGCTGCCAGAGGAAGTGATGGAGGCTGGTACAATTGTAACATGTAAAAGGCATTTGGATGGGTATATGAATAGGAAGGGTTTGGAAGGATATTGGCCAGGTGCTGGCAGGTGGGACGAGATTGGGTTGGGATATCTGGTCGGCATGGACAGGTTGGACCGAAGGGTCTGTTTCCATGCTGTGCATCTCTATGACTCTATCTGGATTGGGCACAGCAAGCTTTTCATTTGTTAAAGTGCACAAAATTTGAGATCCCAATTAATCCCAAATAAGCGAATAAAGTCATTAAATTCCACAATCTTTAAACAAACAAAATAAACTTCTCTATACAAAGTTAGAACTATAAGACAACCTACAAGTAACACGTTCAACTTGTAGTCTAACATCCAGAATGAACATAAGATAAACGTTAGTTAACCGACAAACTGTTGCTTTGCACCTCACAAAACATGGCAAATAGGAGGTGTGGTCAAGCCAGATCCGAGGATTTCTCAGCAACACATCTACAGGAGTGACATTCTATATCACCCAATCTCTAATTCTTCTCTTGTGAAAGACATAACTTTGAAATTCCCTCCAATTTCCCTCAAACAAACCACTGCTTGCTGATGCCTGGTTTGGGTTCTGCCAGGGTCACTCAATTCCTGACTTCTTTACAGACTTGGTTCAAACATGGACAAAAGAACTGGATTCCAGAGGTGAGGTGAGAGTGACTGCCCTTGACATCAAGGCCACATTTGATCCGATGTGGCACCAAGCAAAATTGAAGTCAACGTTAATCAGGGGAAAAGAATCACTGCTGTTTGGAGTACTACCTGGCACATAGAAAAGATGGTTGTGATTTCTGTAAGTTAGTTAACAGCTCATCATGTTTGTACTAGCTTCAGAAACAGCTATCCAGCTTGTTCCATTCTCCAACCCTGTCTCTCTGGTCCTCTGAATTCATTACTTTTAAATATATATCCAGCTCTTTTTTGAAGCCTCCTATGGAATTTGCCCCCACCACTCTCCAAGGCAACACATTCCAAATCCTAACAACTCTGAGTAGGAATGTCTCTCCTCATCTCATTCCGAACTCTTTTACTGACAATCTTGAAATTGTGATTGCTAGTTACAGTGATACCAACCAGTGGAAACGGTATACCCTTTTTCACTCTGTCAAAATTGTTCATAATTCTGAACACCTCAATAATGTCACTTTTATTCTTCTCTGCTCCAAGAAGTATAGGCCCAAATTTCCCCTATTTCCTTGTATTTAAAATCCTTTGTTCTTGGTATGATTTCAGTAAGTCTCTTTTACACTTGCTGATTTCCAGGATTTCTTTAAATAAGGAGACGAGAACTAAACGTAATAGTATAAATGAGGTCTTCCCAGTGATTTGTAGAGGTGGAGCATCACATCCTTGCTTTTATACTCAATGCCTCTGTTTATAAACCCAAGGATCCTACAAGCCTTAACAAGTATTTCAACTTGCCTGACCACCTTCAAAGAATTATACACTTGAATCCCAAGGTCCATTTGCTCATATATTCCCCTCTTAGGTTGTATCATTGAGCCTGTAATTTCTCTCTCTTTCTTTTACCAGAATGCATTACCTCACATTTGTCTGCATTGAAATTCATGTGCCAGGTGTCTGATCATTTGGCCAACTTGACACTGTCCCTCTGAAGTCACTCAGCATCATCCTCACAGTTCACTATTCTCCCGAGCTTAGTATCATCTTCAAGTTGAGAAATTTTGTTGATTGTCTGATATTAGTTTATTTTTCTGTAAGTATATATTTTATCTTATCCTGTATTATGGCCTCCATGGATTTTTCCTACTATTGATGTCAAGCTGACAAGTCTGTAGTTTCCTAGGTTATCCTTTGTCCCTTCCCAAAACAAACGTGTCACATATGCAATCCTTGAGTCTCCTGGAACTAATCTTGTGTTCAGAGAGGCTTGGATAATTGACGTCAATGGCTTCACAATTTGCTCTCTCAGCAATTTAGGATGCATCCCATCTCCATCGAGTCAGTGCCACTTCCCTTTCGATTGTAATTTCTTGATTTATTTCTTCTTTTCCACTTTCTTATTTTACAGCTATTTTGGTGTTGTTTCTTGCACCTCCTTTGGTGATGACAAATGTTGGATCACCTGACATCTTATTTTCCACTATTGATTGACGACTTATTTTCTATATCACCAACGGTCAATGTTTTAGCTCTTTCCTTTTTTTAAATATCTATCGAAACCTTTTTGTATTTCTAGCTAACTTTCTTGACTCTGATTTCTTTGATAATGTCTTCCTTATTTATCTTTTAGTTAATCTTTCCTGTCTTCTATATTCTGTGCAGCCACCTAAGTTTGTGCAATTTTATGCTTTTTCTTGAAATTTGATACTTTCCTTAGCACTTTTAGTTACCCAAGGGTTGTAAGTCCTCTCTTTGGAACATATCTTTTCAGTGTTCATCTTAAATGTCTGCCATTGCATCTCTGACCTGCTCCTGAGCCTAATTTTCCAATTCACTTCAGCTAATTCTGCTTTCACGCTCTCACAGTTGCTCTCATTGAAGTTTGAAGTACCAGTCTTAGACTGGCTCTCCTCTTTCCCAAACAAAATGTAAAAGTCATTCATATTATGACTTCTACTATCCAAGGATGTTTCCACTATGAAATCGCCAATTAATTTTAACTCACTGCACTATGCCAGGTCCAAAATAGCCTGCTCTGCAGTTGCCTGCAGAACCTGCTGTTCTGAGAATCAATAATACAACCTTTCCCTGAACTGCTCCACTAGATTACCTTGGCCCATCTGATTGTTCTTGTCATTATGTACATTAAACTCACTCAAGATTGCGATACCTTTCTTACAAACTCCCTTTATGTCTTCCTTGATACACAGTCCTTCTGTGCCTTAACAAGGGCTTGCATATCACTTCTAAAAGTGGCTTCTTGCCTTTATAATTTCTCTTCTCTTCTGAAACCATGATTTGGAGATGCTGGTGTTGGATTGGGGTGTACAAAGTTAAAAATCACACAACACCAGGTTATAGTCCAACAGGTTTAATTGGACGTACATTAGCTTTCGGAGCGACGCTCCTTCAACACCTGATGAAGGAACGTCGCTCCGGAAGCTAGTGTGGTTCCAATGAAACCTGTTGGACTATAACCTGGTGTTGTGTGATTTTTAACTTCTGAAACCAATTCTACTTTATAGTTTTCTGACCTTGGGTCACTTATTGTACTGTAATATTAGGATTAATTAACAAAACTAATTCCTCAATTTTTCCCAGCTTCCTGTCCATCCTCAATGTCACACACTGTTCAGTGTTCAGGCCCCAATTTCATCATCCTGCAGCTAAGCCTCCAATCAGCTAGCACTGCAAATTGAAATTCAAATATGATCTGTCAATTCATTTATTTTGTTCCTAATGCTACATGCATTCAAATGTACAGCCAAATTCATCAGGGTAGTGTCCTCAGTCCAATCATCTTCATCTGCTTCATCGGCTACCTTCCTTCCATCATAAGTGCGGATACTTACTGATCGTTACAAAATGTTTATCATTTGTGATGCCTCAGAAACCAAAGCAGCCCATATCTGAATGCAGCAATATCCGGGTTTGGGCTGAAAAGTGGCAAGTAATATTCATGCCATACAAATGCCAAACAATGAATGTGTCCAGTAAGAGACAATCTAACCATTGCTCTTTGACATTCATTGACGTTACCATCCCTGGATCCCTCACCGTTGACATCCTAGTGGTTACCATTGACCAGAAACTAAACTGGACTAGCCATAAAAATATAGTGGCTACAAGAGCAGGTTAGAGATTAGGAATGCTGCAGTGAATGACTCATCTTCCAATTTTCCCAAATTCTGTCCACCATCTGCAAGGCTATTGTGAGAAGTGTGATGGAATACTTTGTACTTGCCTGGATGAATGCAGCTCCAACAACACTCAAGAAACTTGACATTATCCAGGACAAAGCAGCCTGCTTGATTGTACTGCATCCACTCCCTTCACCACTGATGCTCAGACACAAAATGTACTGCAGAAATTCACCAAACATCCTGGGGCAGCACCTTCCAAACCCATGACCACTACCATCCAGGAGAACAAGAGTAGCAGATATATGAGAATACCACCGCCTGTAAATGCCCCTGCAAGCCAGTCACCATCCTGACCTGGCTTGTGTTCTGTCACTGTCATTAGGTCAAGACCCTGGAATTGTCTCCTTAACAGCATTGTGAGTGTACCTGCAGCAGTTCAGGAAGGCAGCTCACCTCTTCATTCTCAATGGCAACTCTGGACAGGTAATAGATGATAGATTAGCCAATGGTGCCTTTGTTTCATGAGTGATTAAAGAAAAAGCTGTCCCAGACTGCCCCAGTGACTGCACACATCATGGTAATTCAGTCTTTTCCCTGGGACTGCATTCCACTGAATTCCTTCAACTGCACTCCTACGCCTGCTCACAAGCACATCCCATCTCTTCGGCAGACAGCTAGGTTCACGAGGTTGGCACTGCTCATTAGACTTCTGCAAGCTCCAATATTTTTTTAGCTGCAGTAATCAAATGCTGTTTCCTTCAACATCCCAAACTCAGCTGCACTGAACCCTCAGTGGTTTCCAAGGATGCATCTGATCCCATTTGCTCCAATGGCTCCTGACAGTCTCCCACAGCTTTCTGTTAGTCCTAATTTCATGAAAGTTTTCATAGGATCCCTACATTGTGGAAACAGGCCCTTCGGTCTACAGGTCAACACAAACCCTCCGAAGAGTAACCCCCATTCCCCTATCCTCTATTTACACCTGACTAATGCACCTAACCTACACATCCCTGAACACTATGGACAATTTAGCATGGCCAATTCACCTAACCTGCACATCTTTGGATTATGGGAGGAAACTGGAGGATCCAGAGGAAACCCACACAGACACTGAGAGAACATGCAAATTCCACAAAGACAGTCACTTGGGTCCTGGCGTTATGAGGCAGCCGTGCTAACTATAGCCACCGTGCTGGAACTGCTTATGGAGCTGTTCCCTTGTCCCTCAATACCTGTTTGGCCAGCTGCCTGAATGTTGACATTTTCTGCTTCAACTCCCCCTTAGTAACTGACAGTGACCCTTCAACTATTTTGAGTAGTCTGTTGAGAGCCTTGCAACTGGCTCTGTCCTTCCTTCCAGGCAGGATCAAATGTAGCAACCACAAGAACATCCTATTGAATGTAGTAAGCATTGGAAATCCTATGCCCATGTTACAACATTGACAGGCTGCCCAACCACACAACACAAATGTATATTAGAAAAAAGGGATGGAGTCACAGTAACTTAGCAATACTTCAAGATTAATTACCTGGTGATAATTTTCAAATTACCTTGCCAAGAAATTTGCAAAGTTTCTGTTAGCAGAAAAATTTATGCTTTTATGTATTTGGATTTCAGAGCTGTTCAGCCTTCAGAACTGGTAGGAAGTGTATGGACGAAGGATGACAAGGAAATAAATTCTTCAAACCTCCTGAAGATGATACGACATACTACTAACCTCACTTTGTGGTTTGAAAAGTAAGAAAAAGTTGTGTATAAATTTAGTTGATGTGCACTTCGTGCAAGTATCAGGAAGAGCAGAAATACAGATGATGACTGAATAAAGTGACATAATTTCTATTACAGCATAAATATTACAACCAAGTTCAACTGATGATCTCTTTTGCAAAAAGGCAATGCACTCTAGGTTTGGAATATCAGGAAGCTGCTTAGTTTCACTGCACAGTACAAGGGATGCATTGCAAGCTTAATTTGTAATCCGAATAACGTATGTTTGGCATTGAAATATTATGTTTGTTACCATACCCTGATGCAAAACTTGATATTGTTTTCTTGGAAGTGTAATTGTTGCTTGGTAGTTGAGAACAATCACAATAATGATGACCTCTAAACAGTTGAAAACTGATGAGGGCAAGACAATCGTATTTGGCAACATGTCTTAATTCAGAAAAATTGAAGAAATGTAATAGGGGGTATCTGTCATATGATCCCAAATATTTTCAGTTTTTTCACATTTAATGAAGATTAACTTTTAACTCTAAATAAGCATTTAATCATTGTCTAGCACAAAATATGACTACATTGTTTGAAAGGGCTTTCTAGTGAAGTAATCTGTAGTTTTGGCTGCATCTTTCAGTTGGTATTCAGTTTCTGAAAGTCTGTAATATCATGTTTGTTTTTCAATCCTATGCTATACGGTTTTAAAATAAATTTATTTCTAATCTTTGTGACAATGCTGTGGGTGGTGTGAGTTGCAATTTTCAACCTTAAATGTTGCTTCAAACTGTCACTTGCATTACTCACGCAATAGTACACAAAAATGATATCATGCATTTTTAAAATTTCAGATGCATAGTAGAAACTGAAAACTTGGAAGAAAGAATAGCAGTTGTCAGTCGAATAATTGAGATCCTGCAGGTTTTCCAAGAACTAAACAATTTTAATGGAGTGTTGGAGGTGGTCAGTGCCATGAATTCATCTCCTGTGTATAGACTGGATCATACATTTGAGGTTTGTGATTCAACCAAATGCAAAGTAAATTTTATTGATGAGGTGCACAGAATTATTTGAAGGATGGGCAGTGTAATTTGAGAAGGATAAATGAATGTCATTGAACGTTGCCATTTTTGTTGTCGCTATACATGACACATTCAAATAAACTATTTTCCATATTTCTTAATGTGAAAGCAACTAATTTCTATATTGAAAGTGGAATGCAAGTATTGTACAATACTTAGCATGTGGTCTCAAAGGGATACATTTGCTGAGATTTTAGTGTGTGACATGCTATACACAGAAAATGGAAATTTGCTGTGATGAATAATAAAACCTTGTTCAAAGAATGCGTTTAAAAATACTGCTGAGAAAAGCAAGATCTACAGAGACTTGGGAACACCACCACCTGCATGTTGCCCCAAGCCATACACCATTCTTTCTTGGAACTGCATTGCCATTCCTTCATTTCTACAGATCAAATTCTGGAACTTGCTTCTTAACAGTGCTGTGGGTTTACCTACACCAAATGGAAAGCAGTTCCTCACCACCTTCTTAAGGGTAATTAGAATAGAATAGCAATTTATTGTCACTTGTAAGATGTGCATCAGTCACCACAATTCAGAATTATTTTAATTACAGAAATTCTAAAGAGAGATAATTGAGCCAAAGTTAGGACAAAGGTTCATCTTTTTTTTTCCCTTCACGGCAATCTGGGTTTATAGAGTGGCTATGGAACGCTACCACTGAAGCTGCCAAAACATGGATTTTCACAGTGGACCCATCATGCTGCCACCACGGAAGCTGACACCAAAGCCACTGCATCGCTGCCATAACAGAGGGACAGACCAGACCCACCAGGTTGCCAAAGCTGAAGCCGTCACTCAAGCCATCACTACTTCTGTCACCTCCCGAATCCACCCTATTGTTGCAGTAGCCATGAGGAACGAACCAGTAGCACCATGCTGCCACCATAGGATCAGACAGGAGAATGGACAAGACCCATCCACAATGAAAGTTTTGATAAAGCCACAGCCAATATGGCCACAAAGAATGGACATCTGGATCTATGGCACTACTGCCATTGCAGCAGGCCCTTGCAACCACCTTCCTCCACCGTAACCATGGAAAATAAGAAAAGGCAAACTTTGATATAAAAGAAAATAAAACAAAACAAAAATGAGAAGAATGCGGCTGGCCAGGTGCGGGGGAGCATACGGGCATAGAGCACGAGCACTTCCTACCATGCTGCTGCTGCCATCTTCTAATGTTTGTTCAGAGTTGGGCAATGAACGCTGGTCCAACTTATATTGCCCACATCCTTTCAATAAACAGTGGGAAAAAAAAGAAATCTGTAGTTAGTTAAATGATTTTTCTTCGCTCTGCTTTTCAGCATTGGAAACTCATAGTGAATATCATGATGAATATTGTTTGTTTTCACTAAAACTTAATTAAAATAAATTTTCATGCAGCATTTTGATAGATGGATGAAAAAAAAAACCATGCTTTGATTTCCCAACTGGCGAATTTTAAGTCTCCAGCATGCATCATGCTGACCAAAAGTATAAAATCTTTTGTAGTATTTCTTGAAAGATTTAGAGCAGTTTTACGTAATGGCTTAAGGTGCTTCAGTATATGAATTAAGAACAGGAGTGGACCATTTGCCCCCTCGAGACTGCTCTACCCTTTCATAAGATCATGGCTTCAGGGACAAACTCCAAATTTCTGCCCACCTCAACCAGTGTTGCTAAATATGATTTGGCATTATCAGAAGTAAGAAAGAAATATTACCAAAAGCCTGGTCAAAGAGGTTGGATTTAAGGAATGCCATGAAAGAGTAGATTTGGGCGGAGAGGTTTATGGAAGTAATTCCAGAGCTTGAGACCTAAATAGCTGAAAACACAGCTGTCAGTGGTGTATGAAATTATGTTTGGAAAGAGGTCAGATTTGGAGAGTTATTGGACTATAGGTGGTACAGAGATAGAAATGAATGTGGCTGTGGAGACATTGGAACATTATAAGAACATAAAATTCTTAATGGTGCTGATTTGGGACCGAATTTAAGCTGTTGTAATGGGTGTACAGGACTGGGCTGCATGTTTCAGAGTTTGTACTGAGATTTAGATAAATTCAAGTTTATGAAGGACATAATATGGGTTGGTGGCCAAGACAGCATAAGAATAGTTGACTCGAGAGATAAGAGCAGTGCAATGGTGGATTTTTAGCTTCCTAAATATCAAAGGAGATGTATTGTGATTCTCCACAAAGAGACAGATGACTAATGAGAAAGTTGATCTGTATCGATCTGAAAATGCAAGTAGGATTAGAAAATGAAGTTAAATGTATCAAAAAATTATCCAGGTGCAACAGGTGACCGACTGAGGTGTGGTATGGTAAATGAGACATAATAAGTTTCCGTTCTAATGATGCCACCTTACTCGGTAGGTGGGGGGCAGTCCTGAGAAATGCCTGCCTTTTTCCTCAAGTGAGATTCCCCACAACCATGGTTGACCACACCCATAGCTGTCTTTGACCCATCCCCTGCACTTCTGCCCTCACCCCTTCTCTTCCCTTCCACAACAAGAATCAGGTTCTTTTCGTCCACACCAGCCTCAACATCCAGAGGATCATAAGCCGCTATTTCTGTCACCTGCAGCAGTATGCCAAAACATATTCCTCTTCCCTCCTTTGTCAGCACTTGCAGGAACCATTCTCTCTGGAACACCCTGGTCCATTCCTCCTTCATTCCCAATACTTCCCCACTTCCCCATGGCTTCCTTCTCAAGCAATTACAAAAGTTGTAACAGCTGCCTGATTACTTCTTCCTTCCTCACCAGCCAAGAGTCCCAGACAGACCTTCCAGATGAAGCAACAATTTACCTGCACTTAATTCAATTTAGTCTGCAGTATTCGCTGTTCATATTGTAGTCATCTCTAATTTGGCAGCCAACGCAGATTGTGTGACCACTCTGTAAAACACCGTCTTTTTGTCCATAAAAATGACCCTGAATTTAGAGTTGTCTGCCACTTTTAATGTACAGCCATGTTCCCACGTTCACATTTCAGTTGTAGGCCTGATGCAGTGAAGCAGCGCACCTTGGTGCAAGCTCGAAGAATTGCATTTCATTTTTCGTTTGGGGACCCTGTAGCTTATGGGATTCAGTATTGAATTCAATAACTTTAGAACCTGATGCCATCTTTCTAATTTTTGTTTAACCAATCCCAGCACTCTGGTCCTGTCATGACATGGGTTGTCTTCAACACAGCCAGCTCATTATCACCCACTCATTGCCGAATTGACTTGGAGGTAGTGATGGTGAGCTCCTGCAGTCATTGGTGTGGGGATACCCAACATGCTGTTAGAAAGAGAGTTCGAGGATTTTGACCGAATGACAGTGAAGGAATGGCAACATTGTTCCATATCCAGATGACTTGAAGGTGAACTTGCAGGAGGAAGTGTTCCCATATGTCTGCTGCCCTTGTCGCATGACATAGGTGGCTTTCAGGACAATCTACCTGTTCTTTTTCGCACTCAACTCAAATTATCACTTATTCAGCTTTTCTTCTGTCCTGGCCTATCATCATCTGCCCCTTTTCCTTTTCATTTTCTTTCTCTCTCTCTCTCTCTCTCTCTCTCTGTCTCCACCCATCCACTCCTCAACAGATATCCCCGCCACACCGCAAACCTTGTCTTCAGAATAAAAATCACTTTGTTTTTCGGTGCTGTCAGGTCTGATGAACAGTCACCAGATTCAAAAATAAATTTTGTTTTTCCCACAGATGCTGCCAAGCCTGCTGAGTTTCACCAACAGTTTTGTTTTTTGTTTCACATCTCTGGCATCTGTAGCCATTTCTTTTATTGTAGTAGGTAAAAATGCATTCAAAAGACAAACAATTTCAGAGAAAATCACTGCAGTTCTTTTCAAATTTGAAAATGTATTTACGTTGGCACCTCCAAATCTTATTCTGAGTACCTAAGGAATGTTTTTGGCACTGATGTTATAACATCATGATGCATACATGCCGATTAATCCATTAACACACACTTTGAAAGCATGAGTTTTTTTCTAATGTGTTCATGGGATGTGGGCATTGCTGGCTAGAGTTTTATTGTCCATGCCTAATTGGCCTTGAGGTTATGGTGAGCCCCTGCCTTGAACCATTGCATTCATTGGTGGAGTGACACCCAACATGCTGTTAGGAAAGGAGTTTCTAGGATTTTGACCTACTGACAGTGAAGGAATGACAATATAGTTCCATGTTGAGATGGCTTAGACATGAACATGCAGGAGGTGCTGTTCCCATACATCTGCCATCCTTGTCCTTATGGATGGTGCAAGTTCAGAAGTTTGGTAGGAACCTTGAGATGATGCACATAGCTGCCATTGACTGTCATTGGTGAAGGGAGTAAATATTGAAGTTGATGGATGCACTGCGAATCAAGTGGCTGCTTTGTCTGGTTGGTTCTAAGTTTCTTGAGTGTTGGAGCTACATTGAAAAGAGAAGTGGTGAATATGCCATCATGCTTCTGATTTGGGTCTTATAGACAGTAGACAAGCATTGGAAGACAGGAGGTGAGTTATTTGGCACAGAAGTCCTATCCTCTAACTTGCTTGTGTAATCACCATATTCATATGGGTAGTGCAGTTCAGTTTCTGCTCTTATGGTACACCCCTTCCCCCCCCACCCCCAGAATTTTGATTTTGGTCATGGGTAATTCAGCAACAGTAATGACATTGAATATCAAGGGGTGATTGTTAGATTTTTGTCTTGTTGGGGACGGTTATTGCCTGCCACTGTGTGGCGCTAAAATTACCTGATGCTTTTGCAAGACGGATAATTTACTGATGAGTCTTAGTGACAGTTTTGTCTCCTCAATACTGCTGAACTTTGCTCTTTGGGACCTGAGCAGCTGAAAGCAGCATTTATGCTGTGGCCTAAGATCTACAGTTAGAATTGAAACCATCACAATACTGAGTTACTCTGTGATGAACTTAATGTGTAGATCCAGCTTACATGCCATTCTTTAGTGTCACTTCAAAATATTACTATACTTGAGGAGCAACATGAAAGGTTCTGTGTTAATTCAGCCTAAGTTGTTCCATACAGCGTGAAGCAAATAACTGTTTTTGATAATTTATGAAGTTAATTGATTTCTTGCCTAATGTATTGTTTATAGTCACTATACTGAAGAAGCAATGGAAATGATTCAGTGACTATTGCGAAAATTAATTTTATTTGGCAATAAGAAATCGTAAAATGTTAATTCCATACTTTTAAACCACAATAAATTTAAGATTTGAAAGAAAAGCTTTAGAATTACAAGGGGAATAATCTTGAAGCAAAAGTGTACTTTGTGCAAAGTCAAGCTCGAAAACCAAAGGATGTGATATATAAATTGAAAAACCACAAATTTATTATGGTTTCGGGGATAATTTATTCATACTTGACTATTGATATGTTGAATACCCCACATTACCAAGAACAGCAAGTCATTGTTGAAACATTGCAAAAGCAATTTGATCAAGTCCAAATTCAGTATTGATCAGGTTTGCAGTTTTGTAATTAGAAAATGAACAGTTGATTAGGCCAAATGGATTTTTACCAATGCTGCCTTCTAAATGTATATTCTGCATTGCTTACATTCATAGCAAATACCAAGTCGACAAAAGAAAATTTTAGAAGAGGCTCATGAATTGAGTGAAGATCACTATAAAAAGTATTTGGCTAAACTCCGATCCATCAACCCTCCATGTGTGCCTTTCTTTGGTAAGTTTTGATTCATTTTTTTTCTTATGGTAGCTGATATAGCTATTTTCATTGTCTGTCAAGCAGCAGTAACTGGTCATTAGTATGTAATGTGACTCTTGTTGCATTGATGTTCTGATTCTATTTTTTTATCCATTTATGTTCTTTAGTCATTGCTATTTCTTAGTCCCGATGTGGACAATTTACAGTAATTGGAGGGAACTTATGTTCAGCTGATACTAGATGTCAGATAAGCAGTCTGTTAATCAATCAGCAGTGGAACAGTGACTGTTGGCAGTAACATAGATCCAGCTGTTGCCAACTTATAAATAAAACTAACATGCAATTTCAAGTGATGTTTTTAAAGTAGAGAGTGTGGATGAGAAATAAGGGGAGGCAAGAAATAAAGGGGCGAAGGATTAAGGGCGGCACAGTGACTCAATACTACTGCCTCACAGCACCAGGGACGTGGGTTTGATTCCAGCCTTGGGTGACTGTCTGTACAGAGCTTGCATGTTCTGTCCTGTTCTGTGTGCTCTGATTTCCTCTTGTAGTCCAAAGCTGTGCAGATTAATGGATTGGCTATGCTAAATTGTCCCGTAGTGTCCAGGGCTGTGCAGGCTGAGTAGATTAGCCATGTGAGCTTACGGGGATAGGGTAGGATGCTGTTTGGAGGGTCATTGCAAACTTGATAAGCAGAAAAGTCTCTTTCCGCACTGTAGGGATTTTATAATTCTATTGTATGGTTGATAACTATGAAATCCTAGAGGAAATAGAGTGGGAAAAGGGAACAGTAATTGATACTCTGGCTATGATAATATAATGAAGAGTGGAACCAAGAAAATGCAGTTCATGTAGCTGGAGAAGTGGAGAGGTTGCAAAAGGATGGTGATCAACTGTGTGAAAGGCTCGTGACAGACGAGAAGGACGAAGAGTGATAGTTTACCCTTTGTTTTTACTTAAGATGTCATTTGTGATTTTAACTTAAAATGTTTTAGGACCACAATAGGGACATAAACCTTTGTAGAGGAATTCAAATATGGAGTTTTGGAAAATGGGACACAGATTTAGAAGGTAACAATGTACTCAAAGACTTTATGACCAGAAATAGAGTTAAGGGATGGAGTAGTTTATTTATTTGAGAAGAATGGGCGATGATGCCAGATTTTAAGTAGGGAGAGCACCGTTAAGAATAAAACCATAAGAAATAGGAGCAGAGTTGGCTATTTTCGGGCATGTTCTGCCATTCACTAAAATCAGGGCTGATCTGATATGGCCTTAATTTCGACTGTATCCACAACTCCTGGTTCTCTTGGCATTCAAAGTCTGTTATAACTCAGCTTTGAATATATTCAGTGACCCAGCCTGCACTGCATTTTGGACAAGGGAATTCCTAAGGTTAAGACCCTCCAGGGGAAAAAAAATCCTCCTCATCTCATCTTAAATGGGAGATCTCTTATTTTGAAATTTACTTCCTCACTGCCCTTCATGGAAATGTTTGTTGCCTCCCAGCATCAAGTTCCCTCGATCCTGTGTTTCGATTAGATCACCTTTCATTATTTCCAACTCCAGCGATAATAGGTCCATCTTGTTCAACCTTTTTCCAGAAGATACCTTCAACTCAGGAATCAGCAAAGTGACCGAACTGTCATTGAACTGTTTCCAGTGCAGTTATATACTTCCTGAAGAAGACAAACCTTCGCACAGCACTAGAGAAGTGGTCTTACTGAGGTTCTGCACAGCAATAACCACCCTTTCCTACTTGTACACTCTATTTCCTTTGCAATAAAGATCAATACTCCATTTGCCCTCCCAATCACTCCCAACCTAAATGATAGCATTTTGAGAGTTGGTGCCAAAGTATCCAGATTCCTTTGTATGAAAATGTTTTTATGCAATCACTTAATTTATTCTTCCAGCCAAAGTACAGAAGCTCACATTTTTCCACATTGTACCATGTTTCCCTATCCACTTAATCTACCCATGTCCCTTTGTGGACTCCATGTCTTCCTCACAGCTTGCTTTTCTCCCATCTTTGTCATTGGTAAATTTCGCCAGCATGTACTTAGTTCCTTCATCCAAGTTATTAATGTAAATTGGAAATAGTTGAGGCATCAGTACTGATTCCTGTGACACTTAACTGGTTAGAGTTTAACAACCTAAAACTGATCCACTGACACTAATTCTCAGCTTCCTGTTTAATAATCAATCCTCTATTCATGTTAATATAACACACTCAGCACCCATGAGCTTAAAGCTTGTTCAGTAGCCTTTTATGTTTCACATAATCAAAAACCTTTTGGACATCTAACTATACTATATCTATTGGTTCTCTATTATCCATCTCGCTTGTTACTTCAAGAAATTCTCATAAATTAATCAAGCATGGTATTCCTTTCCAAAACCACCTTGACTTTTCCTGATTGTAGTATGATTTTCTAAATGAATTAGATTCAGATAATTTCCCTATGATTGATGTTAGGCCAACTGATCAATAGTTTCTTGCTATTGATAGGGACATTTGTTAAGGTGCAAAGGTGGCCTTTAGTAGAGTGATGTGCTCTCACTGTCAGATGTGGAAGATTAGGGAGAATTTCCATGTTTCTGATGATTATGTCTGCAGGAAATATCTTTGGTTGCGAATTCTATCACATTGCATAGGTCGGTTGGAGCAGCAATTAGAGGCAATTAGGAATTTGCAGGACTGTGGGGTGTGACCGATGGCAGTTATAGGAAGGGGGCAAAAACCACAGATACAGTCAGGGAGATAGGCTACCTTCAGGAAAGGTAGGAGAGGGAAGGAAGTAGTGCAGGAGTCTTCTGTGGTGATCACCATCTCAAATAAGTATGCTATTGTAGAAAATGTAGGACTGTCAGAGAAACAGCCAAGTTTCTGGTACTGAGACTGGCTCTAATATAACAAGTAGTACACCAGCTTCCAAGCAATTGATTGTGATAGGGGACTCTATAGTCAGGCACAGACAGACGTTTCTGTGGCCAACAGGGAGAAATCAGAATGGTGTGTTGCCTCCTTTGTGCCAGGATCAAGGATATATTGGAGATAGTGCAGAATATTGAAACTAATGACATATGAAGGAAAAAGGATGAGATTCTGAAGGGAGCATATAGGAAGGAAAAAGGATGAGATTCTGAAGGGAGCATATAGGAAGTTAGGCAGGAATTTAAAAAGGAGGTTCTCAAGGATAGTATTATCTGGATTACACCTGGTGCCACGGGTTAGCGAAGGTAGGAATAGGAGATAGAGTAGATGAATGCATGGCTGAGGCGCTGATGCAGGGAAGAAGGATTCACACTTCTGAATCTTGGGAATCTCTTCTGGGCAGAAGTAACCTGTAAAAGAACGATGGATTGCACCTGAATTGGAAGGGGACTAATATACTGGCAGAGGGATTTGCTGGAGCTACTCAGGAGAATTTAAACTAGGAAATTGGGGGTGTGGGGTGAGACCCGAGGAGATAGTGAGGAAAGAGATCCGTCTGAGACGAGTACAGTTGGGAAAAGAAGCAAGTCAAACAGTCAGGGCAGTCAGAAACAAAGCAGAGGATGAGGCTGGACTGATAACTAAAGTGCATTTCTCTCAATGCACGAGGCTTAATAGGGAAGGTAGATGAACTCGGGTCATGGTTAGAAAAATGGGACTGAGATATCATAGCAATTACGGAGATGTGGCTCAGGGATGGACAGGATTGGCAGCTCACTCTTCCAGGTATAAATACTACAGGAAGGATAGAAAGGGAGGCAAGAGAAGAGGGGAACTGTGTTTTTGATAAGGGATGTTATAGTAGTACTTAGGGAGGATATTCTTGCGAATACATCCAGGGACGTTATTTGTGTGGAGCGGAGAAATAAGAAAGGGATGACCACCTTATTGGGATTGTACTATACACCACACCCCCAACAGTCAGTGGGAAATTGAAAAACAAATTTGCAAGGAGATCTCCATTATCTCTAAAAATAATAGGGTGGTTATGTTGGAGGATTTTAACTTTCCAGACATCGGCTCGGACTGCCACAGTGTTAAGGGTTTAGATGGAGAGGAATTTAAGTGTGTACCAGAAAAAGTACTGATTCAGTATGTTGAAGTACCTACTAGAGAAGGTGCAAAACTTGACCACCTCTTGGGAACTAAAGCAGGGAAAGTGACTGAGGTGTCAGTGGGGAGCACTTTGGGGCCAGTGACCTAATTATTTTAGTTTCAAAATAGTGATAGAAAAGCATAAACTGGATCTAAAAGTTAAAGTTGTAAATTGAAGGAGGCCAATTTTGAAAGTATTAAGCAAGAATTTTCAAAAGTTGATTGGGGGTGGAGATTTGCAGGTAAATGGACAGCTGGAAAATGGGAAGCCTTCAAAAATGAGATAATGAGAATCCAGCGACAGTATGTTTCTGTTCAGGTGAAAGGAAAGGCTGTTAGATATAGGGAATGCTGAATGACCAGAGAAATTAAGGATTTGGTCAAGAGAAAGAAGTTCATCATCGTAGACTGGTTAGCAAAGTTAGATCGCATCAATTACATGGAAAACTAGCCATTTAGATACAGAACTGGCTTGAAGGTGGAAGACAGAGGGTGGTGGTGAATGGTTGCTTTTCAGACCGGAGGTCTATGACCAGTGGAGTGCCACAATGATTGGTGCTGGGTCCACTGCTATTCGTCATGTATATAAATGATTTGGATGTGAACATAGGAGGTACAGTTAGTAAGTTTGCAGCTAACACCAAAATTGGAGGTGTTGTGGACAGCAAAAACGGTTACCTCCGAGTGCAATGGGATCTTGATCAGGTGAGCCAGTGGGCCGAGGAGTGGAAGATGGAGTTTAATTTTGATAAATGTGAGATGCTGCATTTTGAAAAGGCAACTCAGGCCAGGGCTTGTACACTTAATGGTAAGGTCTTGATTGCTGAACAACGATACCTTGGAGTGCAGGTTCGTAGCTCCTTGTAAGAGGGATCACAGGTAGATGGGATAGTGAAGAAGGTGTTTGGTATGCTTTCCTTTATTGATCAGAGCATTCAGTATAGGAGTTGGGAGGTCATGTTGCAACTGTATAAGGACATTGGTTGGGCCAGTTTTGGAATATTGTGTGCAGTCTGGTCTCCCTCCTATAGGAAGGATGTTGTGAAACCTGAACATGTTCAGAAAAGATGTACAAGGATGTTGCCAGGGTTGGAGGGTTTGAGCTGTAGGGAGAGGCTGAAGAGAGTAGAGCTGTTTTCCCTGGAACATCAGAGGCTGAGGGGTGACCTTACAGAAGTTTATAAAATCATGAGAGGCATGTATAGGGTAAATAGACAAGGTCATTTCCCTGGAATGGTGGAGTCCAGAACTAGAGGGCATAAGTTTAGGGGCAGCAGGAAAATATTTAAAAGGGGACCTAAGTGGCAACGTTTTCACGTTGGTGGTGCATGTATGCAGTGAGCTGCCAGGGGAAGTGTTAGAGGCTCGTATAATTATAACATTTAAAAGGCACCTGCATGGGTGCATGAATATGAAGAGTTTATAGGGATATGGGCCAAGCGTCGGCAATGGGACTAGATTAGTTTAGGATATCTGGTCGGCATGGACGAATTGGACGGAAGAGTCTGTTTCCGTGCCGTACACCTTTATGACTCTATGACTCTATTTGCAGTTTTGCAACTCACTGGGACCTTTTACAAAATCCAATGAACTTGGATGATTTTACAAGAGCTTTCAGGAAGGGACTTCAGATGATTGATAGTTTAATGAAAATAGGTTGAGGGAGCTCGAGTTCAGTCTCATCAGCACAATGAACTTGGAGAGATCATGGGCAGAAAATGGGGTAGAACCTTGAGACAGTGTAAGTTCAGGAATAGTGTTGAGTGCTTGGGTCACACACCCTTCTCCTGAGGCAAGAGTGGCCACGACAGAGGGAAATCACTAATAGGCCCTGGGCCCACTGGATTCATGCTATCAATTGGCCAAGTGCAGCAGGACTCAAAGCACTCTTTAACTTCAGAAAACACTTAAGTTGCAAGTACTCAAGTGATAGATAAATCTCCCTGAAAACAACCTGGAAAATTGAATTACGTTAGAACTCCAAATCTCGAAGGAGTAACTCCTACAACAATGGTTGGTTTTCTCCTGCATTTGCAAACTCTTGGGGGTGGAGCAAGGTTGCCAAGCTGGCGGTGGAGGAAGCAAAGTTGATGCGACTAGAGTCATCAAATCTGTGGAGGGGAAATGAGAGATTACCACTCAGCCCATCACAGTGGATGAGAAGTGAGAGTAGGATGGAGTAATTAGAGTTGCTGTTTATCATGCCATATGCCCTGAGGATCCCTTTAGGGGATTCCAAGAGAGGCACAGAGGCAGCTGTAGGCTTATCTAACTGAGTCAAACCTGGGACAGCAGCACAAGAATAAAAAAGGTGGACTGAGTGTTGGGTTAAACATTCAGCAGGTCATTGTACTTGAGAGGGATGAACTGAAGAGTTTAATCTAGATTGTTTAAAGGGAAGTCTTTTTTTTGAAAAAATTGAAACAGATTGGATCCAAAGAGGGCAACCAAAATGAGCGTGTGCATGGATTCATTATTTGGGTTGGTTATGTAAAAATAGGATCTGTTTTTAAAAAGAAAAGAACATGGCTCCGGTTTTCTCCCACAGTCCAAAAATGTGCAGGTTAGGTGAATTGGCCATGCTAAATTGCCCGTAGTGATAGGTGAAGGGGTAAATGTAGGGGAATGGGTCTGGGTGGGGGTTGCACTTCGGCAGGTCGGTGTGGACTTGCTGGGCCGAAGGGCCTGTTTCCACACTATATCTCATCTAATCTAACCTAAAAAAAATGGATACAGGATCATAGGGAGGAGTTTGGCTTAGTGTAACAATGGGAAAGATATGGAGTCAGCTTAGTTTGGAGACAGGTCTAAACAAGTAGAGTGTAGAAGCTTTGAAAATTGGGAATTGTCGGGAACAATGTGCCTAAAGTGCAAAGAGCTAGTTTCAGGGTCAGAAAATTGGTGGCAAAGCTGGTGGATGTAACACATGTACCTTGACCCAGTGAATTTTTGACCAGGAATTGAACTGAAGCTGAAGAATTTGGAAAATGTAATAACTGGTTGAATCCTGCAGCAGTCTAATCAGTGTTCCACTGTTCACACCACCTGCTGACTGAATGGATGCTAAGTGTTATGTGAAATATGCTGATAACACCAAACTGCATATTGCAGTGTTTAATTTGAGAGACATTGAAAGCTTGCAATGGATGTAGAACAATTTAAATTCATGGACTAGGGAAAGATGTATCAATTTAGTTACAAATGTGTAGTAATACGATGTAAAAACATGAAACACACTAAGTCAAGTATGAAGTCCCAAAACTGGAGGAAAGATTCAAATTGTGGGATTGAGCATTTATGGAAAGTATTCAATTAATTATGAAGCATTTTTGTAAATGGGATGTGATTGTAAACCTTTCATGCTAATTGCTTCAGCCTTGTATTGATCATTAGCTACGTCATATTCCGCTTACTTTGTATTTGGTATTCATGTGTTCAAATGGATACGGAGTTTTAGAGCCTTTAGAAATAATTTGGTTATGGATCTTGGTAATTATTCAGTTCAGCCATGGGGAACAAAAACAAAAGTGGGAATAGGATCATAGTATCCCTGCAGTGTTGAAATAGGCCCTTCGGCCCAAGAAGTCCACACCACCCTTCGAGAGTAACCCACCCACACCCATTTCCCTAACCTATTATCCTATATTTACCCCTAATTAGTGCACCTAACCTTCACATCCCTGAACGCTGTGGACAATTATCATGGCCAATCCACCTAACCTGCACATCTTTGGATTGTGGGAGGAAACTGGAGCACCTGGAGGAAACCCATGCAGACATGAGAATGTGCAAACTCTTCACAGTCGCCCGAGGATGGAATCAAACCCAGATCCCTGACGCTGTGCAATAGCAGTGCTAACCACTGAGCCACCAATGCTGCACACAGTAGTTAGGATGTTGTCTTACCACTGCCCTGTATAGTTGCAACAAGACATCTCTGCACGTTCACTTGAATCTTATTGCTAAGAAGGCTATTTGCCTCCTTCACCATTTGTTGCTCCTGCATGCTTACCATCAGCAACTTGTATACAATGTCCTTCCTTTTCTGACTCTATCACCATTCAGGTAATATCTGCCTGCCTGCTTTTGTTACCAAAGTGGATACCCACACAATTATTCACATTAAACTGCGTCTGTCAATATTTGCCCACTTAATTTTTGCAAATCACATTGATGCTTCTCTGCATTCTCCTCACAACATACCCCTCCCACCCAATTTTGTATCATGCAGGATATACTCAGAAGTGGCATCCTTAGTTGGGGGAGAAAACGTTCAGATGTTGTGTCAATTATTTTTCATTCGGACTCATCTTTATCTGTTCCTGGTGAGGAACAGGACTGAAGCCCTGGTGATGTGTTCAGAAAGAATTTCTTCTGATGATTATAACTGGATGTGGAAGTAAAATTTGCAGTATATTCCGTCAGAAGTTTAAATATTTGAGGAATTCATGGTACATCATAAAAGTGCATAATTTAAGGCAGGTTCAAACCTATTGGGCCTTTCCTTATTTAATATTTTGATTTAGTAATGAAACTTAACCCATATGTTCAGTTAAAGATTTTGTTTAATGGTATTTGGGAATGAAGACCATATAATTGTAATCCAACTTTTACTAATTCTTGCTTGCAGAATCGATAAGCTGAACACTTCAATTGTAATGTATAATTTGCAAAGCATTGTCATTATTGTGATTCAATAAGTTTCCTCTTTAACATCAAATTTTATGATTAGAAAATATTTCTATTAATATTTCCTGCAGTATTTGATTTTTCAAATCCAGTCATTTCTATAAAATAGATACATTTTATATTTAATTGGAACAATAATGAGGGCAAGATGTCAACTAACAGATAATACCCATGATGATGGAATAGGGGAAACTGCCTGTATTTTATGCATTAACAAAATATTGATCATTTGAAAATTGAATTATTTATACAATTTCTCATGTTACATGCATTTCATTTGATCTGAATATTGAATTTTATGTTAAAAGGAAAACCAGTAAATATGAAATAAATTTAAACTGATTTAAGTGTGATGTTTGGCAATATCTTGATGATACAAGATACAGGAAAATTTGCTTGAGGAATGGTGACAGTGCAGAATAGGGTTGGAGGCATAGTTTTGCAAGGCTGTTAAATTTGCAGTATCAATTGTACTATTGTGTGCAAGTGCCAGGTGGAGACACTGTTTTCCTGGAGGGTACAAGTGAAAATCATAATCAGTTCTTGTAACTCATTCAGTTTAAGAGAGCTCTGGAAAGCACATTATGGTGATGTAATGATGCAGAGAAACCAAGGAGAAAAATATCTTGTACAAAGAGGTCTGTATCATCAGGGAAAAATCTTTTTAAAAAGCTTTTTAAAAACATGGTTTTGTTCGGTGACAGTAGAAAAGATCACATGAAAGTAAGCTATCCACACTTCTCGCAAGGGCAGATTGGGGGAGTAGTTTCAGTTTAAAGCTGATGTGTAATATTGGGGTTTCAGGTTGTCAGTATAGAACATGTTTGCCGACAAATGCACCTTGAGGAAAATGAGGAAATTGCGAATGTTGGCTTTGTGGAGAATTGAGAATTTTATGTAGTTTGCAAATATTGTTTGAATCTTAAAATGATCAGTCAGCCTGAAATTAACGCATTAAATTTGTATTTAAATAAACTGATAGGAATATATTTGACGAACATTCTGAAGACTGAGGAAGGTAACCCTGATTTCTTGAAAAGACATGGTAAAGAGTTGATAAATTTCAGTAAGAGAAGAAAAGTGGCAGAAATAACAGGAGAGATCCAGCAATACCAAAACCAGCCATATTGCTTACGAGTAGAACAAGACATTAAGGTGAGTACCACAATTGGAAGAACGATGGCAAGAGAGGAAAATGCACAGGTGTATTGCTGTACATCAAAAGTTTCAGCAATTATTCATTCTGATTAATGTTTGAGTTTTTAAAAAAATCGACATTCTTTTGTATGTTAAACCATTGTAACATGTTCCCTACCATATATTACACCCCCAGCATAAAAGGTGGGACAGTCTGGACCATGTAAGCTGCACTTGTTTTTTTTGAGCTGTTAACTGGTAACTCAGCGGTAGGTGCATTAAGTGCAGAGAAATGAATTCTTACAAATGCTGTTTCTCTTTGCACCTTCCAAAATAATATTTTGTTCACGATTTTGCAGAGCTTTACTTAATAGTTCAGCCAAATATTCAACTTACTGAGGCACAAAGAAATTTGTTGTGATTATGAAATGTATAGCTTGCAACTATCCAGAAAACATTGTGACTTGCAATTATTGTGTAAAATTTGGGATGATTTGATCTTTGACCCTAAGATTGGATACTCCAGACATAGCAGCCAGGAAAAATTGGTGAATCTTTTCAGGCTAAGGAGCTTGTACTTGCCTGTTGGATATTTCACTTTATAAACAAAAGACTGCATAATTCCAACTATTAAGCAGTCTTGCAGTTGTTTTAATCGCATTCCAGCACTTAAAATGCCTGCCTTGCACCAAAATAAAATACTTTTAATATCTTCCCATACATAAATTTTACATCAGTGATTTTGTTTCACTGCAAAAAAGGAAGAAATTATAGCTTTATGAAATTCTGTGTAGGTGAGATTACTGTGTTTCAGTCATTCATAAATTCCGAAGTCAGATATTTAAGAGTAATTTTTGTTAAAAGTATTAAAAGTGGCACAGTGGTTAGCACTGCTGCCTCACAGCACCAGAGACCCGGGATCAATTCCCACCTCAGGCAACTGTCTGTGTAGAGTTTGCACATTCTCCCCGTGTCTGCATGGGTTTCCTCTGGGTGCTCCGGTTTCCTCCCACAGTCCAAGAAAAGGTTAGGTGAATTGGCCGTGCTAAATTGCCCGTAGTGTTAGGTGAAGGGGTAAATTTAGGGGAATGGATCTGGGTGGGTCGCGCTTCGGCGGGTCAGTATGGACTTGTTGGGCCGAAGGGCCTGTTTCCACACTAAGTAATCTAAAAAAAACTGAAGAGGATCTGTTCTATTTTCCCTTGGAATTCTCCTTCTCTGTCCTCAACGTTTCACGACCCAATCATCTCCTTTATCTGAATGACACATGCTATAAGCTGCTTTTAGCATTTCTATGGCACAAATTTCTGTTTTACCAATGAATGTTTCTGTTTAATTTTACAGAAGTTTTTTGAAAATTTAAATCCAATGGGAAATACTTTGGAGAAAGAATTTACAGATTATTTGTTCAATAAATCTTTGGAAATAGAACCTCGTAATGCCAGATCTTTACCTAGATTTGTAAGTATTTGTTTTAATCATTTATTATTAGTCAGTAACTTTTTCCTCTTGCACTTATGTTGGACAGCTTATTGGCTATTTTCCATATAGGAGTAAACTACCAAGACAGTATCCATTTCAGGCTTTGTCACACTACTCAATTGATCCACACATTATTTGCGATTTGCCAGCTTTGCAAGTTATTTTCTTACTAAACAGGAGGAAATGTCATAAGCTTTTAGTTTTAAAGTTTGAGCTTTTTTTTGTTGCTGTTTTGATGATTTATCCACTTTAGATTTGTTCTTGAATTCACTGGATTCCATGTTCGCAGATCTATATATCTGCGCAAAGTGCACACAGTTTTTCTTGTATACTGTTTAGATGTGTAACACCTGCTAAAAGTGCAAAGTTCTATTCAAGTGCAACATTCACATTAAGATGGTTCTGTAGGAAAGGAGTTGTTTCACTTGATTTTCCATGTAATGAAGATTTAGGTTTGTCTAAGTCCAAAACATCAGCACTGATTCTGGTACATACTGCCTTGTTGCAACTTCACAGGTTACACTTGTATAATGACTTTCATCTGAAGCTGTAAACTCAACAGAACAAAAATTCTTAATACCATCTGACAGTGGAGCAGAAAGCATTATGGCATCAGGGATATCATCATTTTGCAACCTCTTTAAGAATATTTTCAACAGATACTTGTATAGCTTATGCCAAGCACAGGTAGCATTGATGTGAGAAAGCTTTAACTTTGGTTGGCAACATTTAGTGTCACTGCTGCTCTGGTATACGCTAAGTTGTCCCTGATTGTCTGTCCTACTAAATTGACTCTAATAAAATAGTTTCATCTCTGCAGCTGTGTTGAGAGGTTTCCTCTGAAATGGTTGAACGGGTACCTTCTCAAAGTACCAGGCTATGAGCAGAGAATGCTAGTGCTTCCAATCTAAAAGTCAAAATAATTGATTATTACCCATTCTCCTTCAGGGAAGAAATACAATAAGTGGGTGAGAAAATCAACAAAGATTGAACTACTTTCAGACAAGTACAAAACTTCACCTGCAGTGGAAATGTGCTATTTTGATTCAAGATACTGGTAGTTTTAAGTTTTGCTATCAGGATGGCAGTTAGTTGAAGATGAAATTAAATTGTAAGTTCTGTTGGTTTACCTAAGTTTCTCTTTATGGCTTGAGGTAGTATTTCAATTTATTTGAAATATTTAAGATTTTACTTGGAAAAGCTTAAAAAGCAGATCTAAGTGAATAATGTAAATACAACCATAAATTTAAAAAAAACTCTCCTGGCTCAGCGTTAGATTAGTTATCATCCATGAGGGGTATGATCAGTTGCTGTGAAGAGTTCTGCTGACCCAGCCTCCTTCATTTACTGATTTTTGTTTTTAAATTGAGCTGAATGCTAAGCCTGCCTAAAGAATTTGAAAATGTTAGCTGGTTCAAGTTCACATAAAACATTAATATGAAGCCAAACTTAAATTCTTTTTGTTTTAGTAATTGATGTGGCTATGTAATAGGCTGTGAGATTTAATTCAGTTTCTATAAGTACACTTTTACATGAGTCATAATCATTGAGAGAAATAGTTCATATGACGTGAACCTTTTCCATGTATTTGCATCTTTTACAATTTTGTTTTCGAATAAACTCTAAAATATAGATTGCAAAGTACTTCTCACGATGCAGTGTTGAATGATTTTATTGCACAAATCTATTTTTCAAAATGTTATATATGTGTTTAAATGTTCCTTTCATAGCTAATAAAACCTTATTATAATGGACTTGGAATGCATATTAACTTCTAGATATGTTAATACCTGAGTTTACAATATTTCAACATTACTCAGAATTTGCCTTATATATTTACCATTTAGGGATGATCTTTGATTATATCATTGTTATTCACTGGAAATGTGACTTAAAGGACTTACTTCTAATTGACCTTTCATTTGAATCTTTATAGGCAAAGAAATATAATTACCCACTGAAATCTCCTGGTGTCCGACCATCTAACCCGAGACATCCAGTGTCAGGCACATTGCGTGGGCATCCTACACCACTACAGCAGGAACCACGGAAAATCAGTTACAGCCGCATTACAGAGAATGAGACCGAAAGTATAGCATCAGCACCAAATTCCCCACGTACCCCTCTGACGCCACCACCTGCTTCTGCTGCATCCAGCTCGACAGATGTCTGTAGTGTGTTTGGGGATTCTGATCCAGCCAGTCCGTTCTATTCAAGTATGTCAGTTAATTTCAATAACTGCTTGGTAACAAAATTAATGTTTTGGAAGTGGTTTCTATTTGTCAAGTAAATGCAAATTTGACTGTTTTATGTTACATTGAAGTCTGTCTGTTTGATTTGCATATTTATAGTTTAATCTTACTGTAAAACTGAAATCGAGAGTAAAATTTGAGACCACATTTAAGGTGCATTTATCAGGAAAAATTAACAGCATTTTAAGAGATTTAAAGTATCCAAAAGATTTACTTTACATGACAGAAGCAGAGGAAATGTTTTGAAGTGTTGGAAATTGATTTCTCACTTGATATGTTGGTAATTCAATAAGGAAGGAAGTGTTACATGACTTGATGTGGGGATGAAGTTTGGCAGGTATGCACACAGCAGTTAGAGACCATTGGGAAAATGTCATCAAAATCTAAATAACCAAAGTAGAAATTACTTTGAAAACTCAACCATTTGGCAGCATCTTTGGAGAGAAAGCAGAGTTAAAGTTACAGGTCCAGTGACCTTTCTTCAGAACCTTCTTATGTTTTAAAGACAGGTCACTGGACCTGAAACGTTAATACTACTTTCTCTGCACAGATGCTGCCAGACCTGCTGAGTTTTCTTAGCTTTTGGTTGATTTCCAGCATCTGCAGTTCTTTGTTTTTTTTTAATCAACATGTAATCATCATCAGTATAAAAACAGGAAGGCTAAGCAAAATCAAAATATGGTCCAGATCAGTTTACTGGAAAGTAGCAAATTTTAGTAATAAAGAGACTTTGCATTAATTGTATATGAATTATATAGTAGATGATGGGTATTAATTGGGATTTCACTTCTAAATATACAAAGATCTACATGTTGAAACTCTTGTAGGGTTGAGCTAGGATGCATATGCTTGTAATGTTTTGTTTTCAAATGCATGTAAGATTCAGTAAAGATTGACATCAGCATTCTGGAGTAGAATATTTGGCTAAATTGAATGGAAACAAGATATAGACAGTAGACCTGTATACATGTACAGAAACGAGCAAGAGTACTAATCAAGCTCTTTAAGTGTGTGAAAAAGTGAAGTATTGAAATTTAGCAAGTAAAAAAAAGAGATGTATTGAAGACTCATTTTTACTAGGATTCATTTAAAACCTGTCCAAGCTGATTGTGAGACAGTTTTTTTTTGAAGACCAGTTTTGTGACATATGATCAAGGAGAAAGCATGGGTTTTCACATGCAAGTAATATTTCATTTATTTTTGCCATTAAATCACACCTTTGGGAGGTGCCAAAGATATACCAATATTGTGTAATATCAGAGCATCTTTCTTGCAATCCACAGGGCAATTGCTATTGTCATTTCAAATGCCACTAAAGTTGTCTGACTGCAGACTTGCCTCAAAAGAGCTAAACATAAAATGGCATGAACAAATATATCCATCTAGCATCCACTGTTATGATGACAAATATCATTGGGTACTCAATTTCAATTAAGATGAACTTGTCAAGTATAAAGTCCTTTTGCTTTTGAGAAGTGGGCAAGTCAACCAGATATAAATTCTTGGTTGTACATCATCTAACTGTTTGAAGTAAATTAACTTGGCTTCTTTTTCTACTCCTCCCTGAGATACTTGCTGTGAAATGCAAGCACCTGCTTCTCAGCCTTGTGCCTGGAAGAGAGAAGTACTTTCTGAGATGGTTGCTTATACTTTAGGGTGATGATACTCAAATTTTCTTCAGCAGATTATTGCTTGGAAATAATCAGAAAACATGCTTCACCTTGGAACTCCTGTCATTTCTTGGCTAAAAATTTAAGAAAGTCAACACAAGTAGTTATTTCATTTGTCAATATATGTTTTCATTCTGTTGAAAAGTGGCATGTACCTACATATTGTAGGAGCAACAGACATCATGACTACAAATGAAATAAAAGCTTAATTTACTGGAACGTAACTTTAATGAACATTGTGTAGTTTTTAATTTGACTTGTCACATACTTTATGCCATTTCTTCCATGTTTCTATGTTAATACAGGTGGCTGGGAGAAACCTTGTGGGTTTTATTTTGTAAATTAGTTAGTTGTGTGGTAGCCTAATCAAAAGGAAAGGCAATTGGTATGCCCATCAATTGTCAAATCCATTTAACATATTGGTGATTATAGATCACTTTATTTGTGTTCGTCTGTCTGTTATTGATTTGATTTTGAATTATTGCTATCATTCCCAAGGAATTTTTGTATTACCTTCATTTTTTAGTCTGAAAATGTACCCGGATTAAAAATCAAATATCTCCAAATTGTTGGTGTACTATCAGTGGCAAATTTAAATAGCTAACAACATCAAGAAGCTTATAGCTAACATATGCAAATTGTAAAAATGGATAAATCTGCTGGGCTTGTGCCATCCTTAGTTTTTTCTATTTTCTTCCACAGGCAGTGATACCATATTTGCCCCAGTTACACTGGCCCATGGTGCAAGTTAGTATTGGGCTTTAATGTTGCATATTTAATAACGCAGCATGGCTTTTTGAAGCTGACCATGCACTGTTTTTTATGCTAAAAAGCAGCTTTGTTTTAACATGGATGACAGCATGCATGCTAGAACATTGAATATGTTCGCTTTCCTTCATGCTGATAATTCCATTTGCATCTGGATTTTCTAAAGTTTTTATATTCAAACAGTTTAAAATGAATAGCATTACAATCAAATGTTATTCAGGCAGTTTACATTTGGTAAACATTTTTGTAAAGTTGGATTTTTAATTTCCCATCTAATTTTAAGCAATAATGCCTTATTGTATGTAACTTGCAAGTTATACGTTTTAGCATTTAGGTTTCAGGTTATAATAACTCTAATATTTTCATGAGAACACACTAGAGGAGGTCCTTAAATTGCTGTTCACCAGAACTCAAAGCTTCTACTAATGCTTTTAAAACTTTTTTGAGATTTCAGTCAATACTGTAAGTTAACCTTCAACTTGCATGTTTATTATTGCTTTTCCTTTTCTAGTTTTCTACAAAATTCTAGGTTGTCCTAGTTTAATGCATGTACTAGAATATGAATGCAGCGCTATTCACTTGATGGTAAATATTCAAGGCAGCTTTGAAATTTGCTAATAAACTTAATTTGCAACTTAATCTTTAGTATCATATGAATAGTTTTTAATGCATCCTATTGTTAGCAAAACTAAAGAATCCTTTCTCACAGGGCCAGCATCAATTTCTTCAATAACGAGCTACAGTAGAAGTGTTGATGAAGCTCACATCCCTCCTCCTGTTCCACCACGTAGGCGACCTGAATCTGCCCCAACAGAATCTTCTCCGTCCAAGGTAAGCCAACTAAAATGTAATGACAATATAATTTATCCCATAATGTGACATGTTGCTTAGTATGTCTAATGCAGAAAAATCAGCTTTCGTTGGCCATTTGAAATCACCAATAAAATAACAGGAGTCTAATGATTTTACTATAAAGTAGCATCTTCTGAACCTGTCATTCAGTTTGAGTTCTACCACATTGACCCCTTGACTCCAGACATTGATCCAGAGGTGTGCTACAATATTGAGGCATCTTTTGACTGAGTATGGCACCAACCAAAATTTAGATTGATTTCCAGGATCAGGAGCAGTCCAAATGAAAGTGCTTTAGTGACTGTAATTGTACCCGTTAGACAAAACAAAGATGGTGTGGTTATCAGCAAAACACCTTGGTATTGTTTCAGAGGTCTACTGGAGTTCTGACCATATGTTGTTGCTTTATTAGCCACATGGTCAGGATTGGCTGGAGATTCCAATTTTGCCCTCTATTCACACTCAGAATAATGAAACAACTACAGAAACATTTTGATAACATCCAAGCTTAGACTGTCAAATGCCAATACCATTTGTACCATAGGTCTCTTCTATTGCCATCTCAAGAGATAACTCAGTTACCTTCCCTTGACTAATTTGACTCAATTCTCAATATTTTGTGTTCAACAATTGACATAAAAATTTGACTAGACCAGCTTTGTCAATACTGTGTTTAAAAAAGGATGGTGAATACCAGCTCACCTGATCTTGAATAGTTCCTGTAAAATTTGCAATATGTAAAATACGTTTCAGTGTCCTAAATTGGTTTTCCACAGACTACTGAGGTCAAAGCTCATATTAGTCTCTGAAATAGTCACTGTGTCTCAAGTAATTTGCAGTACGTCAAACAATTTTGTATGTGAAAATACATAAATGCTAATCTTTTATCAAATAAAACTGTTCATTATTAAATGATCAGATTACATAGTGGTTATTGCAATAGTATCCACAACTTTTTTTTAATATCAAAGCTGATGAAACTCTGCAGTATTAAATGAGGGACCCACCTCCATTTGTCTGAGTGACTTTAAAATTTGCTGATTCCCAGTTCGCTGAGTATTCCTTTTTGTTTACAAAAAAAAGTTGCTCTTGGATCCAGATATTGATTTCTGGTGGAAACACCCTCCTGTCAAATTAGGTCTTCAGCTGTTACTCTTCAATAAGGGTTCAACATATGGGTTCCATGTTGGAAGATGTGATGGTTGCAGTCATTGAAAAAGGGAAAGCTAGGGTTACAGAACATTTCAGTAACTTGCCTATTGTAATTGCCTTCCTCGCTCTTAACATTACTATATATATGTTATTGAAACTCAAGCATCTCTGTTAAGCTATTTGGTTGGTGCATAGTTTGAACAGAGCTGTTCTTTCTGTTTCAGATCAAGTCAAAACATTTGGACAGTCCACCTGCCATTCCACCCCGCCAACCCACAGGCAAGGTTTACTCACCTCGGTATCCATTGTCAGAGAGGTCATCTATATCAGAACCTCCTGATAGTCCTCCCAGCTTGCCACCCCGTGAACCTGTACGAACACCAGATGTATTTCCAGGCTCACCTCTACCCCTGCAACCTCCACCAATGGGTAGAAAAGCTGAGCATCCAAACACTTTTTTCCCCAATTCCCCTGTGCCTTTTACTCCACCACCTCCTCAGACACCTTCTCCTCTTGGAACTCGCAGGCATTTGCCATCACCTCCTTTACCACAAGATGTTGATATTGGTACTACTGCTGGACCACCCATCCCACCAAGACAGAGCTCTACATCTCAAATAATTCCAAAACTTCCACCAAAAACCTACAAAAGGGAGCATACGCATCCATCGTTCCATCGAGATGGACTACCACTTCTGGAAAATGCCCATTCCTCTTAGCTCTGAAATATGTTCCTTAAACACTACAGGTTCCTGGACACTGCTAAGGTTGCAGCATTGGCAGTGCTGTAAGAACTTTAAAATGTTTTATGCCTGGCTTGGTAAGTCTTTATTGCTTCTGGTATGAACCAGTGTTTCCATCAATTTGGATTCATACAATGGGAAACAAAAATTGAAAATGCAGTTGTCAGTTTGCTGTACCCATGATAAACTTACGTTGATGATAAAAGTTGGAACACCTGATATCAACCAGCTGAAAAGAAGAGCGTTAGCAGAAAAAGTGGTTTTGCACCTCCATCTTAAAAACAGGATTGATATTTCACATGATCATGCCTTGTTTAAATACTTTTAAATGTATCAAAAAGGGGACTCCTGGAAATGCATTTTTGGTACCTAGACTAATGAGCAAATATTTGTTCTGCAAAGTAATTGTAAACTTTTTGTTTGTTGAAATTTGGGTACCTGCTACACCAAAGAGGCACATTCTTTGTGGAGACTGATTCAAGAACCAGTCCTACGAGAGAGATCCTTCAATGAGAATGTAGCACCCATCTTCATTAGACAAAGGAGAAAACATTCATCTGATTTTATTACCATTTAAAACAAAGTGAATTTAACCCGGATGTAACAATGTGTGGAAACTAGTGACATCTGTATTTACATCTCTGATGAGCTCTTGATCTCACAACATTCTCTTAATTGTGCATTTCCTGACTTTTAAAGCCTAGTGATAACCCATGTCATAACATCATTGCAATGTCAGAAATTCCTTGCAGACTATATTAGAAAGCTGTTTTTTGTTTAAGAGCATACGATGAAATGGCTTAATCTGGAAGTGGAGATTTGGGTTTATTACAAAGTGATCCATTAACCTTTGTTTTATTTCACTGATACTTATAATGCTGAAGTATTTATTCAAATGACCCCACATTCCTGTACTCCATGTGCCCAAACATCATACCAGTCTAAGTTGTTACAGGATATTGAGGAAAAAAATTTGAGCCATAACTGAATAGTGTGTGTTAATTCCCAGTACATATTATTTGCTAATTGATTCGTGTGTTGAGCACTGAACAAATTAGATTCAAATTTATAGAGACCACAGTATTGAACTAAGTCATGATGCTGAATGCAAATGGACCTGTTGAGTGCTTTCTGCAGTGTCTTATTTAAGAGAAAGAAAGCAATCTTGAATTCACAAATAACTCATGAATTTAGATGATAATTGACTCTTAAAGCAGATTGACATAGATTGCAGAGTATATAACACTAGTGCAGTATTACAGCAGGATGCATGAGAGTATTGGGATGCAACATGCGCTTATCAGACCATTAAATTGCTAACCAGTTAGCATTGGAATGCATGGATGACAATGTACAGGTCAGACTAAACAGTGCAAGCTAGCTATTTTTGTTAATAATAGATTGCTTGTTCCAAGCCCCATTCAAAAATGCAGTATTTAGCATCAAAAATAAGATTTACAAATAGCTTTTGGGCTCCATATATGAATCCTGCTGTTACCTTAAAAAGATATCACTTTTTAATCGGCCTGTCTATATTGTAATTTGACCTTTTCCAAACATGCCACTTCATAATTTAGTCAAAATGATCCATTCTTAATGTTAGCATTTGAATTTGATTCACACCTTCTTGTTACAACTGTACATTACTTCTCTGCAATAGCTTAAGTCTTTAATTCACATTATCTCAGAGTGTCACTAGTCCCTGTTTTTAATTTTTCCAAAAGTGTTAAAACCATCATGATCATGAGTCAGGAAATAGGGGTGCAGGCCTTTATAACAGAACTAAATATGAAAAATGATCGATATAGTACATTATTTGATTGCAAGCCTTTGGCGCATTGAAATAAGGGCATAACCCTGAACTCTGGTTCAAAATGTACTGATGTTATGATTTGAATTATCCACAAATTTTCATTCCAGTAGCTTACATTTGTGATTTGAACAAATACACTTATGCATGCTAATTTTAAAATAAATCACTTTATTGCCACTAGAATAAATAAATTCAACAAGCACTATTAAATCTACTGTATCTAATTAGACTTCGTGTTGGTAATTTATCATACTTTATTCAAAACACTTCATCTATGGGACAACCGAACAATATTAAAATGCTATCATTTCAGCAAGCCATTTTAAGCACTTTTACATATCAGTGGCTATACTGTTTCAGTTAATCTATTGATAGGGCTGCCAAATATAAACTGTTATGGGTATTTTTACAATATTTAGTTGGGGGAAAAGGCTTAATTGGCATTAATTTTTTTTATATAAGCAAGTAGATTTCAGCTTCAGGTGCTTTCATTGATCTTGTAAATTTGGAAAATGCAGAAGGGAGCATGGAGGGTTGGGGTAAAGTACAAAATGACTGGTAACGGATTTACGCAATTATAATCAGCAAGTTAAATAAGTCTTAAAACTGCTTGATTTTTGTTGGCATGATATTTAAAAAGTGCTGTATCATACAAGTATCATATTTAAGCCCACTAATTCAGTAGTTTTGGACACTATTTAGGAAGTTTTTTTTCGTTCATAAATGGCAGTGTCATTGAGAAACCTTTGTATGTTGTCATTGAGTCAAAATTTGTCAACTCTTTGCCAATTGTTACTTTTCTCTTGATCCTATCAAGTGTTTGTTAGATCTTTTAAGCCTGGCAACACTTAAACTACATGTAAGTCATAAGCATGCTGTTTAAGTTGAATAATGATGCCACTATGAAAGGCAGTGAGTGCA
Organism: Chiloscyllium plagiosum; assembly: GCF_004010195.1. Lineage (NCBI taxonomy): Eukaryota > Metazoa > Chordata > Chondrichthyes > Orectolobiformes > Hemiscylliidae > Chiloscyllium > Chiloscyllium plagiosum. The sequence continues at coordinate 84,053,021 of NC_057718.1, forward strand.
CAGAAGACTGAATTTGGAAGACTTCACTGAAAAATATACGGGCAATGAAAATTAGCAGACCAGTCAGATTAACTTTCAGGGTTACATACCAGTTGGAAAATACCATTACCAGTGTGCATTTCTGTTTGTACTGTATATGTCAATTAGATATGGTTCAGCAAATGAAAGAAAGCACTTGAAAAATATATTCCCTATTTATGCAAGCTTGGCTGTCTATGGCTGGAATCCATAGTTGTCATATTGCAGCTGACTAATGAGGCAGTATTGCTGTATATCTAACAGACTTCAAATTAAGTCTATGAGAACTACTTTCAGTACATGTCAGCATGGTAAATATTGGTTAGTTGAAACTTCAGATTTGATACAGTTTCAGCAGACCTGTTCAGAAGTAATAGATGTTCTCTCTGTACTGCTGACTTTATTTTCTGCCAAATTTTATATTTCTAGGTATTGATCACATAATGCGGGAAAGAGAAAACAAAGTGTAATTTATTATTTTTAAAAAATAAGTCCAACTATGTGCCTCCTTAAAAGTGCATTGACTTTCAGAGTATAATTTGTAAAGGAATATAAACAGATTTAGACCATTCAGTTCTGCAAACCTTTTCCACCATTCAGCCAGATAATGGATGATTTGTACCTCACCTTCATTTACTCATTATTTCTTCATGTCCCTCTTGAGGAATATCTGACCAAATTAGGCTTCCTCCCTCGAGAAGAAATTGCAGCAAATCACAGCAACAAAGCTGGTGGTCTTTAATGCAAAGCAAACTAAGATTCACTCTGATCTGGTTGGGAACCTCCTACATTATAAATGAAGTCATTTAATTGTAGTTGAATGTGTCGTGATGCGCCCTGTACTGTTTGTGCTAGACGCATGCCAGTTTTAGTAGCTGCCAAATGTGCCTTTTTATTATGTCTCAACCTTCTTTTCTGACTTCTTGAACTTTTTTTAAAATCCTCTTTGTTTTAAGAAAAGGGAGGTGGGGCAAGTTATATTTCTGGTTATATGCACCAGAAAACAAACCTTTTCTGCTATAAATATAAAATGTACATATCAGTGGTTAAATTTTGTGTGTGTGTGTGTATATGTGTGTGTATATTATATATATCACATACATATATATAAATGCATCAGTTTGAATGGCATAGTTATTTGCAGCTATGATTATATGTAGTCATTAGATAGAAGTTGACCAGATTTGAGAACAAATGGTAGTCTGTCTTGGCACATCTAAAACGATTTGTATACTTTAACCATGTCTGTAGAATTTTGTATTCTATGTTAGGAGTAACAGTATTCATTTTGCAATTCAGTATCATAATTGTGGTTTCCCCTGCATCGATTACACTGAAAAGTTATATTCAAAAAGAATGGGAACAAGTAAATAATGGCAAAGCAACACTTGACTTACAAAATAGGACCCAGATGAAATGTACACAATAATGAAATAAAATTGATTTTGCCTTACTTTTGTTCCAAGTGTATTAGACTGACATGTTTAATGTAACTCACCAGGATATTTTGTTTCTTTCCTGCAACAATTATTTTTAACAATATTCTAAGTTGTTTTTCAACTGGTATGTAAATCCTAGAATGCTTCGCAATGGGAATTTTTGCATTTGCCTAATTTTTTTGTGTGTAATTGGTTTTTATTTTTAAATGGTTATGTTAAATTTCCAGGTGTCAGATGTTCTGTTTTTCCTTTTTAATTTATATTTTAAAAAAATGAAAACTATGTATTAAATATGTTTGAAACCTTAGTGTTTCATTTAGTGTTTTCATTTTTAATCTTGGGTATCTGTTTTTGCAGAGGTTTAATTCAGGAGTAAAAATCAGTGTTTCTCATTTATACGCTAAGTTTTAGAACAATAGATGGGTTACGTCTTCAAGGAGTAGTAATTTGAGTCATTGTTTAGACAAGTTCAATAATTAATGAAGGATTTTTTGGTTTCTGAACCAGAATAAACGTGCGTCCAATTAATGAACTTGCCCTTTTCTCTCACAATAATAGATCTAGACAGTAAACACCATGGTTCATTTTAGTTGTATAGTTTAATTTTATATTGGTTCAATTTCTTATAGTTCAGGTTTCTATATACTATTATCGATGCTGTTTTGTCTTAATTTAGTCTTTAATATATAGATCATGTTCTGACTCTGAACAAGAATTTCCATTACATTGTGTTGTTTTTTTTATGGCAATTTGCTAGGAATTAGCTAAACCGAGACAGTTTGATAAATATTAATGGAATTCATATACACCCCAGCTCATTTGGTTTAAAGCCGCATTTGAGGCAACAAACAACTAGGTATTGAACAGTTGGTCTTGCTGACTGCTTATCCATCAGAGTAATGGATTTCATCAATAAGCTGCACAAAGGTACCACTCTTTAAAAAAAACAAAGAACATCTTAATACAAATTTAATTTATTTCTAAAGCTGGACCATGCCAAACTTTGGCAATATATAAATTAACATGATCATTATTTGTTTTCTGGCAGGAGATGGAAGAAAGAGAACACAAAATTTTGATCGCTGATTGGGCCAAAAGTTTCTTTATCTTGCACTTTCTCTGTCTCTATCTACCTGTGTGTGTGTGTGTGTGTCTCACTCTCACTCTCACTCACACTCCTTTTATGATGCTTATTTCACACTCTCCAGTTGTTAATGGTTCTGCTCAGATCGCCCTGCTATAGGAAAGATGTTATTAAACTGAAAAGGGTGTAAAAAATATTTACAGAGATGTTGCTGAGACTGGAAGGTTTAAATTATAAGGAGAGGCTGGATATCCTGGGACTTTTTTTTGGTGGAACATAGGAAGCTGAGGGGTGATCTTATACAAGTTTATAAAATCATGAGAGACATCAATAAGGTGAATACCAAAAGACTTTTCCCAGGATATGGAAGTCCATAACTAGATGGTGTAGGTTTAAGGTAAAAGGGGAAAGATTTAAGAGACAACGTTTTCACATAGATGTTGCATATATGGAATGAGCTGCCAGAGGAAATGGTTGATGCAGATACAATTAAAGATTTTAAAGATACTTGAATAGGTACATGGATAGAAAGATTTAGAGTTATATGGGCTAAACACAGGCAAATGGGACTGGTTCGGTTTAGGAAACCAGGTTGGCATAAGCGATTTGGGCCTGTTTCCATGTTGCATGATTCTGAGATTCTATTTACACTCCTCCCCACCATGCCACACAAGGTAAATCTATCCAGTCGAGCCTTAAACCACAACAAAAATAAATTAAACAAACTTAATCAGCTTTGCCGGCAGAAGACGGTTCTGCAACATAATATCCTTTCTGCCAGGAGTTTTCAAGTCAGCAAAACTATCTTGGCAGAGTATATAGGTCACCAGTTAAAGTATATCTGGGCTTTGAGGACTTGTGTATTCATAATATAAGAATTCTACCCTCAATGTATTATATGTATGAACTCTAAATTACATTTTAATGATTAATGTATATACTGTACCATGAATACTACTTCATAGACTATCAAAGATAGTTATAATCATAGAATCCCTTTCGTATGGAAATAGGTTTGTTGGCCCAAGTCCACACCAACCCTCCGAAGAGTAACCCACCCAGAACTAATCCCGTGCTTCTCTACATTTATACCTGGCTAATGCACCTAACCTACACATCCCCGAACACTATGGGCAATTTAGCATGACCAATTCACCTAACCTATTCTACTTTAAATTTATACAAAATGAACTGAATTTCCCAAAATTTAGCTGTATCAATTTCAGGGAATCTCATATAGGGTTTTCCTTCATGAGCCCAAGTGTTTTTTTCTCATGCACATTTATGCTGCTCACCTGATTGGAGTATGTAGCACACTGCTCTCATATGCTGTCTTGCACTCAGCTGCAGTGAAATACTTACTGATGCCATATTAAAATGCAGCTGTACACCACTTCAAATAGTGTAAGCCAGGAATGAAAATCTGAGAATGAAAATCCAAAGGCAATGATTGACAGAGGGAAATTGATACTCTTGGGTCACTTACAGGAACCGAGAGGTCCTGTTGGACTAGGTGGTGGAGAGGAGGGCTGTCCTTTTATTCTCAGAATCACCAGGGGAGACTACAGCAGCAGATTTCACCAGCATGTTCTGATAGGTTGTTGGGATGTCAATGGGCCAGAGGATCGCCCAGCAGTGCAGGAAGATGACTTTCTGTATTCAGCAAGTATAAATGCAGAAATACAGAAAGAAATGCTCTCTACTGTCTTGCACTCACTATAATTTTGCCATTGTATGCACCTTCTGAGGTTTGTGATCTGCAACTCTCATTATTGTCATGCAGTATGTTCCCTTGATGGCTCTCATCTCTCCTATTCCCCCAAACTACTAACTTTTTTTTCCTCTGCACTCACTATGCACGCACACACCTCATTAAGTTTCCTTCACTTACACTAACTCGAAGAGCTCTGGTTGACACTTTTATCTTACTCAATTCCTCCCTTTGTCTCATTGCAGAAGAAAATGGCCCACAAGAAGCTGAAAGAGCTAAGATGTTTGTGGAATGGTCGTCAATTGTCTTCTTGCTCAAATGAGCAAAAGCTCTTTGAGCTGGCAGGAGAGGATAGAGACAGCTTGTGGGCTGCTGAGATCCTAACAGCAAGTAAGATTCATTTTGATTGCTGCATTGTTCTTCCATTGCCATCATGTGAGCATATTCTTGACATGCTCCAGCTTTAAACTTGTTGTGCAACTTATTCCCTCACTTGTCTTCTATAGGCACTAGTGGCATCCAAACATCATCCTCTTAGAAGAGACCAGTCTTTCTATCCACCATCTTCTCCTCCACTGCTGAGGAAGAAGCCACAGATCCTTAAAGCATCTCAACCAGCTCAAATACTGTAACCTGAGTGGCACACATGACTGACCTGTCTCCGTAGCTGGCCAAGAAAGAAACCCCCAGGTTTCTGGGACTTAGGACTGCCAGAGACCAGGTACCTACCTAGCCCCAGACAGGACAGGATAGGATGTTGGCCACATAACTGTTAAAATACATCAGCTCACAGGTTTGTTGCACACTAGGTCAAAAATTGGAGGAGTTCACCTATGCACTCTGCCCTGCCAGCTCCACTTTGCATGTATCTGGCTGCTATAGAGACCCAGGTCTAGCAGGATGCTCATTGGCGCTCAGATCTGTACTCCATTGCTGCAGCCATTAATTAAAAGGCGACAGAAATACAAGGGACCTTGACTTCACCCAGGTGTCTCTTTCTCACAAGGGAACAGAGTGGTGCCAGAAGACATCCAGCAGAGGAGGAACCAAATGTAGGCCCTCTTTACCATCTTTTCCTCAGTAAACTGCCACTCCCCCAAATGTTCAGTGTCCATGACATCTTTTCATTGCTTCTGGTGTCTACACCATGGCATTCAAAGATATTTCTGGAACCTCCCTGTTTTCTTTTGGAGACAAAAAATGGCTTCAGCATTTAGACAAAATGGCTGACCAACTGATTTAAAAAGCCTACTTCTGCATTTAAGTGAAAAATAATAGTGCCTTTGGGAAGGGGGTTATTCCAAGGCAAAAGAAAGCATTATCTGAACAGCAAGATTCCAAATAATGTAGAGAAAGCGCGATAAGGAGATTCAGGGCTGAACAATTCAAAGATTTGTAGCAAATACAAGAAATAATGGAATTGTAACTGATTTTTAAAAAAACTTTGAAAGATCACTAAACTACCAGTAATTAATTCAAGTCTCATTAAAGAAAGGAGGTGTTTGACCTTAAAAACAGCAGCTAAAGTTATCTCCTAGAAATTAGCTGATTATTTGTAATATTAATAGGTTCTAGTTAAAGATTATTTAAATAAGCACAGAGATTTCAACGTAATTATAAAACTTTATAATGAAAGCACTAAGGGAAAACATTAAAGAGATGCCTGGCATATCTTGTCTCATTAGCTAAAGAATGTTAACAGTAATAGTAATTACAAAATTTTATAATAAAACTAATACTATGAATTTTATAATCGAATCAACTGCCTTTTACATAAAAAGAAGTAATGGAATTTGATAAAGATAGCAAGTATAATGAACAATAGAATTCAAGGAAGCCAGGGATGTGACCAAAAGAGAACAGCTAGTAACTTTGGAATGCAACATAGAAAGACTCCAAGGATTGTCTATATGAAAGCCCATCATTGATATCAGGTGTTTTACAGAATCGGTCCCATTGAGGAGCGGGTAGGCCACAGTAACCATAAGTATGATCATTGTAACGCAATGTATAAAAAATACTTTTTTCACTGTAAAAATCAGGGTGTGCCATTGATCTCTCTTCCAATCTGAGCTGAAGTGAATGATTATGTTCACACGTCGAAGCCAGGATCGGGAAGTTCCTTTGGCCCTTTCCCTGTCTTATCCAATATTTGCTTGAATAAAAGTCTGCTGCGTGTCTGTATCCTGTCAGCCTCCTGAATCTTTGTCCCCAGTCAGGGGTCACGCTACTACAATATGGGAATTCGGTAGAGCACTCCAAGGTCACTTTCTGTTTCCGATTCCTGAAGAAGGACTTATGCCCAAAACGTCGATTCTCCTGCTCCTTGGATGCTGCCTGACCTGCTGCGCTTTTCCAGCAACACATTTTTCACTCCAAGGTCACCCCTAGACCCATCCAAGCATTGGAACCTCATTTTGTGAAGGCTTATTGTCTGCCTCATGATCCCCCTGGTGGAAGAATGTGCTGCACTGTATCTACTAAGAGAAAGTAAGGCCTGCAGATGCTGGAGATCAGAGTCAAAAAGTGTGATGCTAGCAAAGCAGAGCTGGTCAGGCAGCATCCGACGAGCAGGAGTCAACGTTTCGAGCATAAGCTCTTCATCAGGAATGTGGGGGTGCCCTGAGGTCTGAGAGATAAATGAGAGGGAGATAGCTGGGAATGCAATATAGATGGAAGTGGGGGGTGATGATGAGGGCTCGTCTTGTGTGTATGGAAGCAGTGGTTCGAGGACAAAAATAAATTGGTCCTCTATCTCCTCTACAGCTTGAGGTACCCTGCAAATTCTTTATTTGGAAGCTTTTCAGTAGCCACCTGAAGGTTGCTGCTGGTCCTGGCCTTAGTGACATGAGTTCTCAATTTCTGTGGCCCTTTGTGGTGCAGTCACAGCAATGATGGTACTTAGTGTGGCTTGATCCATTGGTGAAGAATACAATGAGTCTCTCTGAGGATATCAGAAACAAAGCAGCTTCTTCGTAATGTGATCAGTCAGCAGTCTCAGCACACATATATGTGAGTTTATCATAGTCCTCAACACAGTGGAACATTCGAGGCCTCTGACAAAGAACGCAGTGGGCTGCCTCTGTATGGACCTTTTAACATAGTGCACTTTTACTGAAATGTATGATTATAAGCCATATTGCACACACACAGTAGATTTTAAGTGTCGTAGGAGCACTGACACATTTTCCTCCAACCAAATCTAGCCCAAGGAAGGCAACTTTACATATAACATTTCATACATTGCATCAGATGGAAGGTTGCTGGACCATTGTTTTAGCAGGAATGGTGTCACTCAGCATTGGCAAGATTGTTGGCGTGACAAAGTGATATGCTGCTATTGCTCTGGGTGTTGAAGGAATCTGGTGGTATCCCTTTAACAATTCTATTTTGGTTTGAAATCTGGCACTGTCAGCCCCTAGTAATACAATTTTACAACTGAGGAAGGAGTTGAACTTTCCTTTGTTATTGACCTTTCTATAGTCTATGCAAAATCTGCATTTGGTGAGGTGATGGCAAAATAATGATGTTACTGACTAGCAATCCAAAGACCCAGTCCAATGTTCTAGGGACATGAGTTAAAACCCCACTGCAGCTGATGTAGTTTCAGTGCAATAAATCTGAAATCCCTAAGTGTCACAACATTTGTATTCCAATTTCAAAGACAACAGAAAAATTGAAGTTAATGTGGAAATCAGTTTAGTTATTGAGTCATAAAGTCAGTCATACAGCATGGAAACAGATCCTTTGGTCCAACTTGTCCATGCTGAACAGCCAGGAAATTCCTAGAAGCATGGCACTCATCCACAAACTCCATCCACAAACACATCGACCTGGACCCAATATACCGGCCACTACAGCGGACAGCTGAAACTGACAACCGGAAGCGGCAGGTACAGGCCACTATAAATGCCGGAGGAAACACCACAGAGGCTCTTACCAGGAGGCTCCCAAGCACTGAGGATGTCACCTAGACAGGGGACGAAACGTTTGCAACAAAAACTTCCAGCTCGGCGAACGGAACCACAGCAACAAGCACCCGAGCTACAAATCTTCTCACAAACTTTGAACAGCTTTCCTAAATTGAACTAGTCCCATTTGCCTGTGTTTGGTCTATATCCTTTCTAAACCTTTCCAAGTATCTGTCCAAATGACTTTTAAATGTAATTGTACTAGCCTCCACCACTTCCTCTGGCAGCTCATTCTATACACGCACAACTCTGTGTGAAAAGGTCCCTTTGAAATGTTTTCACTGTCACTTTAAACTTATGCCATATAGTTTTGGACTCCCATACTCTGAGAAAAAGACCTTGGCTATTCACCTTATCTATGTTCTTCATGATTTTATAAACCTCTATAAGGTCACCACGCAGCCTATTCAGCATCTCCCTCTCGCTCAAACCCTCCAGTCCTGGCAATATCTTCATATATTTTTTCTGCACCCTTTCAAATATAGCAACATCTTTCCTATAGCAGGGAGACCAGAACTGAACACAATATTCCAAAAGTGACTGTACTGCCATAACATGACCTTCCAATTCCTATATTCAATGGACTGACCAATAAATTTACTACTGCTGTAGAAATTTGGATAATTTGTAACTAAATAAATGTTTGTAAGATTATGGAATGATTGGTTCCACTCATCAGCTGGCTTTTTCATGTAATATTGATACTTTCCCTCTTATGCAGGGTCTATTAGATTGTGACAATTTTAAGTATGTGAGCTAAATTCTCATTACAGCACACATTTCAGGATAAGTGCTCCCACCAACACAGCCTCCCATCTGCAACACATGATGAATGCCTCTACATAATTTGATCAGGATACAACAAGAGATGGACAGACAGAATATTCCAGTTAATGTTGTATTGTTTTATTAAACATGTTAGAACCAACCAATTGAATGATTTCATGTAAACCAAACAAAATTTGTATAAGGCAGATTCTTTGAAATAAAACTATATTTTTCTTTAATGTTTTAGTTGCATAAAAAGTACTTTAAAAATCAAATGCCAACATTCCAGGAACAAGTTTCATCCGTTCAGGAATTACATATCCATTTTCAACTTGAGAGCTGGTGCAGCTCTGTTATGAAATGTGCCAACCCATTCATAACCTTCTGAATCTATGAACTTGCCTTCCCCTTCCAATCTGCAAAGGAAGAACTTATGAGAAGGTATATATTTGAAATTGCATTTAAATTTTCTCTACATAATTTTACATTAGAAATACTATCAAGTAGAATGGAATGAACATTGTAGAATATAGATAAACTATATAGAATATAGATAATGGCTTCTTAAAAGGTCAGTTTTTATGCATGTTAGTGAGTTCTCAAAGGAATCAGTAATCATAACATACAGACTATTAATCTTTAAAATCTCATTGATTAATTTAAAAAGTCTTGGGACATAATTTTCCCAGGCCTTGAACAGCATAGGGAATCGTGAGAAAGTCAGAAAAGTACATTGAGAATGAAAAAAATCAAATTCCCAGTATCAAGAAAAAGAATTACAATTTTGTGGTAACTTCCTTATTTCAATACATTTGAATCTCATAAATGGCTAATCTCACCTCCTTCTATGCAGCTCCCTATCCTTCCTGAGAAAATAGAATGTGAGAATACCAATTTCTGATAGCTCGTCCCTCACTTCACTAGACCTTCATCCAGCAACAATGTCACTATCACTTAGCTTTGCTTGCCTCATGGTGACACTCCTCTTTCACCCTTCCTCCAAGCAAGTGGGCATCACCAAGTACTAGCCTCATCACATCATGATAGTTACTATTAGTCAACTCACACCCCTTCAGCCTTTCAGAACTCCACTTTGGAATTCATGAACATTTAAGCCTTGCATTCTTCTCCAAGTTGTCTTGCACACATTAATACACATGCAGCACATGCATTTACATAGGATTCATCTTATGCCTGTTAGCTTGTTTTCTTAGCATTCACTCACTTTATGCTTAATTTGAAACTTAGCATTTCTGGTTTGCAATGACTTTTAGCACAGACAGAAGGGCAGGTGGCTTGACATGCTTGGGCAGCAATGAACAGTCAAGGGGATAGACATGTTGCAGCATGCATCATACTACATCAATTTAGCTTCTGGCATTTGCTGTAGGTATTAATATGATAAACACACATGCTTCAACCAAAATGCCATGCCTGAAATTCAAAAAGTACCAATCTACAGAGAGGCCCAAGGGGCACTAAAATCAGTCAGAGTGTATCATCATAGTCAGTCAATGGGTTTGTCTGATTACAGTACTGAGATTGGCAATGATCAGTCAGCCTCTTGGTCTTACTGCTGTCCGGGATCATTCTATTTGGTATCCAGGAATTGGGTTCCATTCAGTGCTCGGTCAAGCCCAGTTTGTTAGAAGATTACAGGTAAGTCTGTTGGGAAGCTGAAGGGACATCAGTACAGGGGCTATCACTACAAGTCAGTCCTGAGGGTTTGGCAATAATGGTCAGAGTCTCATCAGAAAGAAGTCTAGTTGGGCAAAGTGAGAAGTTCACATTTGAGGCAAGGGTGATACTTGTGATTTAAACTGTGTGATCATAGAATTCCTACAGTGTGAAAGCAGGCCATTCAGCTCATTGAGTCCACACCAACCCTCTGAAGAGCATTCCACCCCTATTTTATCCCTGTAACCCCACTAATCAAGCCAATCTACCATCCCTGGATACTTCAGGGAATTTAGCATAGCCAATCCACCTAAACTGCACATCTTTGGAATGTGGAAGGAAACCAGAGCACCTGGAGGAAACCCACGCAGACACAGGGATAATGTGCAAACTCCACAATTGAATTTGGGTCCCTGGTGCTGTGAGACCACCATGCCACTTATACATACTTTTAAACATGAATTATCTGTACATCTGAAGGAATAAATAATTAACTTGAGTGTTTCTGTCGCAATGGTGATTTTTAAAAAACCGTTATGAGGATGACGTTTTTAAGCCCTTTAATTTACCATAGGGCATCTGATGTAATAAGATCAACAATTGTGTATCAAGGTTTCTTGAGAAGTGTCTGGAGTTTTTTAAGCTTGAGTGAAACCTGTATAGTTTAGAGAGAAAGACCCTTTTCAGTTTTGGTAGTTTGGCAGATATTTTCAGGTGTTAAGTTCTTGAGAAAGGGAGAAAGCAGTTAAGATTTATTAACACTAGATTACCTTATGGTAAGGAAGTACTGAAAGCTCCATACTGGACACGTTTAGATAAAACCCTGGGATTTGTCAAGGAATGTTTTGGGTTTAATGAGATTATATTTCACTGCGTGTTTCAAAATCTTACAACACAAATTTAAAGTAAATAGCCTGGTTTGTTTTTATTTCTTTATTTCTCTGGTTTAATATATTTATGTTTATTTGTTAAAAATAAATCTGCATTATTGGATGCTTATGTTTCACTGAGTAACCACCACATCAAAACCAAAACAAAATACAATATGATCTGTCAAGCCAAATTTCAGTTAGGGATCGGAATTGTCCAGTAATAGCATCAACTGGGATCAGAATGTGTGGAGAGGATAATGACAATGACAAGTGGCAATTCTAAATATAAGGGTGGAATCTTACATTGTATTGGGAGTCGGGGTATGGGGCATTGTGTGATGATTTTATTTTTACATGTCACAACCACTTTGACTTCAGTGGAACCAGAGAGGATATGACAATGCAATAAGCCAAATACTGAGAAAGTGAAGACTGCAAATGCTGGAGATCAGAGTTGTGAGTGTGGTGCTGGAAAAGCACAGCAGGTCAGGCAGCATCCCAGAAGCAAGAGAATCGACATTTTGGGCATAAGCCCTTCATCAGGAATGAGGCTTGTGGGTCGGGGCTGAGAGATAAATGGGAGGGGGTGGGGTTGGGGGGAGGTAACTGGGAAAGCGATAGGTGGATGAAGGTGAGGGAGAAAGTGATCACCTTCTCCACTTGCTTATCGTTGGACTGTGGGAGAAAACCAGAGCACCTAGTAGAAACCCACGCAAACTCCTCACCGACAGTCAAGCTGAATCAAACCCGGGTTCCTGGCACTGAGGCAGCAGTGTTAACTACTGAGACAGCATGCTGAGCCATCTTGGCCTCAAGCAATCCTGGAAGTTCCATTTCTTATAATATTTGAATCCTTGTCATCTCTGTAAAGTTGATGGTCACAGGCAAGGTTATAAGCGTTGCCTGCATTTGCCAATATTTCACAAGTTTCATTACTACATGCCTTGGAGTGGCTATCTTTGCACCTATATAATGTAAGAATGTGGTCAGTTATAGTCAGCGGTGCATTTTTTGGATATGTTGGTGGGTGGAGGGACAAATGAGCCTTATAACCTTCTTATGGTGTTTGATTAAATGGCTTGAGCCACATGTATCTCAATAAAGTGAAGTATGCCAGAAATCCATGAAAAGACATTACATTGTCCTTTTTCTGACAGGGATCCATGCAATATGTTTTATGGCTGAAAGTGAAACCTCGTTTGTGTTTGCTATGATTGCTCAGGCATCACATTATGGAAACATTATTATGGTTTTGATATTCCCCACATAGTATCAATGCACCCATCCTGAATGCATGCAGCAAGGGTTGGTTGTATTGTCCCTGTTGCAAACCCATGCAAATAGTGCAGGAGAAGGTATAACGTGACTGATAGTAAGTTACATTGACGGCTGGAGAAGGTAAGCACCACTGACAAACCTACCAGGTGTTCCTGTGCCTGTATATGCAGTTTCATAAAATTATTAATATCCAATGCCACGGGGTGATGTTTTGACTGAGCCTGAACAAATGCCTGGTCTCCAGTCCTCTGAATGCTCATGATTGGGGGCATTTTTTCCTTGACCAGCTGCAGAGTGTAGAAGATCAATGACTTTCATCCTGCACTGACCCTGGCTGCTACCTAGGTCCAGGCTGGTTTCATCTGGTTGGGTAGTGTTCTTTGACAGTTCTCTCCACCATTCTGCCCACCAGCTTCTCCAAATCCCTGTTGAAAAAGCAAGGCTCAAGCTTTCCTTTCAAGCCCGATAATCGTCGAGCACACACGTAGATGGGCAGTTGCTGGCTTTCAGTGTCTGAAGTACTATGGAGCTGGGCTTTAATTTGGCATCAGTGACACGTATACCGGAACATCCCAGCAGTAGCAAACACTTCCATCACTACTTCTGAACAAACTGGTTGCATAATGAATGAGTTGAAGAGCAGACAACTGCTTGATAAAAATTGGCGTGAGAATCCCCACCATGAATTTGTCATAAACAACACTCAAATTTAGGGAAAACCCAGTTCTTGGACTTTGATGCTGAGCGAGAAATAGTTAAGAATAAGCTTGGATACTTTCAAATGGCTACCAACGTCTGATTTGAAAGTAACCAAACTCTTAGGAATACAGGTAATTCTGCTATAATGTGTGTTTCGTCAACGTGAATTCACTGGAACGTGATTGATGAATTGATGCTATTTGCAATGCACACTTTTAAAACATACGTTGGCTGTAATGCAATTGCATCGCTAATGCTTTAAGCGCTGTTTTGAAGATGTGATTTTTCTATAACGCAGGGTTGGATAAGAACATAACTATTGCGTTATGAAAGAACTGACTGTATACAAATGAATGACTGATAGTTAGGAATTATTACTATTCCTAGAAAGGCCTGTCTAAGGGCTGATTGCATTTACATTGAAATTTATCATCCAGAATAGATAGGCCACAATGAGATCTTCAAATATTTCTGCATGGGAATTAGGATTTCTTAACTACAGGTATTGATAGAGAAAAAAAACTTAAATCAGAACATAGTTTTGCAAAGAAGTGGATTGAAACCCTCCCCTCCCGTTATACCATCCATTCCCATGATCCCTTACACAATCCATATCAATTCTCCCAGAATCCACCACTAGTAAACTTCAGGAGCCATGTTGAGATGAAATAAAATAAAGGTCTAAAAAATTTATATGACCTTCACTACCTTAAAAAACCTCATATGTGAAAGCCTATTTTTAATCTCATTTGGTTAATCTCTAATAAAAATTAACGTTTATTCATAACTCCACAAAACCAGCTAATTTTTAAAATCAATGTCAACAAATAGCTCTGTAATTGTTTCAAGAGTTTTTTAACTCTTGCTGGAAACCTTTTTTATTTTTTGAAGGGCATGGTATTTAAATAATTTTACATCATTACAGTTAATCAGGCTTTATCTGTCCTTTAAGAGTCTTTCTATATAGCTATTCCAAAATCACAGAATCAGAATCCCTACAGTGTGTAAACAGGCCTTTTGGCCAAACACCAAACTTCCGCAGAGTATCCCACCCAGACCCAACTCCCTACCCCTTCCCTGTAACCCAGCATTTCCCATTGCTTATGCACCTAATCTATATATCCCTGAACACTATGAGCAATTTAGCATGTCCAATCCAGCTAACCTGCACATCTTTGGACTGTGGGAGGAAACTGGAACACCTGGCAAAAACCCATACAGACACGGAGAGAATGTGCAAACTCCACACAGACAGTTGCCCAAGAGTAGAATTGAACTGGGTCTTGGCACTGTGAGGCAGCATTGCTAACCACTGAGCTACCATGCCTATAAATTCATGACTTCAGCACTGCTACAGCAAAAATGAGGACATTTGCACTGAGTTCAGGGGGTCTAGCTGAATTTGGATTTCCCTGATCCCTTTCTCCGACCAGCAAAAAAATGGGATCTATCAGAAGTGGACTTGAGAACTCCATACTTAGGACCTGCCTTCTGTTTTGGGAGTGCTGCAGAGTCTCCATGATTCCAGATATAAATTGCTGGACTCAAACTTGTAAGAGTCAGTTTGTATTGTGTCACAGGAAAGGGTCAATTACTTCAGAAATCCAAAACAAGGATGTTATTAGTAAAATTAATTTATTTCTACTTCATTGTTTCCAGTTGAAGACCTAAAATACAAGAATTTCTTTCTTGCAAATGAGACTATGAGTACAGAAGCATAGTAGTTACATATTGGAATACTAAACGTTGGCCTGGGCGAATATTGCACAGAACTTTTTTTATCCCCTCAGCAGTTTGAAAATGAACTCTAATTTTAAAAATGTGGAAATAAAATTGTGCTATTAGTGTAAGAACGAATAAACAGAAACCAAACTATTTCACTATTTTTCTGTTAGGAAGAAAATCTTCCTCCTCCCTTGACCTGACTTTCATGTGACTCCAATGCAACACCAAAGAGGTTGATTCTTAATTGTTCTCCAAAGTAGTTGAGCAAGCACTCAACTACATCAAAACTGGCAACTAGAGTTGGGTAATTAATATCCACTTTACCAATGATGCTCGGATCTTGAGAATTAATTAATTTAAAGAAAGGAACAAGGAGTTGCTTGCACTTGATAGGCAGTCCTATCAAGGCAGTCCTAATAAAGGCAGTATACTTGAACGATAAATAGTAATTTTAGACTGTAAGCATATTGCCAACTACTACATTGTGAGCAGAGAGAATGGGGCTATGTTCAATTACTCATATCGTTTGTCGCAGAGTATGTATTAGGATTGCAACCTTCCAGAATCATCCTGGAGTCTTCCCAAAATTTAAGATTTACCTCCAGATAACCAAGGAGAAAAATCATAGGCGCATTATGAAACAAGTTATTTTCTTTCAATATTTTTGCTTATCAGACATAAAGTTGTGATTTCGGAAAGAAAAAAACTAGTTAGACTATTAAGACAAAGAGTCTGTTTGCTTTCCAATTGATATAAAATGGCATTGCACAGTAAAAATGGACATATTAGTTGATCACTGGAGAGCACATGCAATGCATCCAATCTGTGTTTATAATATGGTGTGTATCTATAGAAACCTATTTTTGCATATCTTCCTCTCTAACTAAATAACCAGATTCTATTTTAATGTCTACAGTCACTCACTTGTTCTCATTGAAGCTTCCAATATATTTGAACTGATTTGGCCATGTGTAGGTGCCTGTCCCATGGAATTTGTTGTCTTTAAATTCTCCTTCATATATTGCACCTGATGGATGCTCCAGTTTTCCAGCGCCATTTATCTTTGAGAAAGAAAAACTCTCATTAAGGTAATATACTGTATTAAGCACAATACTGTAAAATTATTACTTTTTTATTGAAGGAACAAAGGAACTGGAGTATATCAGTCTTTGAGCTTGTACCCCTAATCATAACTAGACTATATCTTAACTTCATTGACTTAGCCTGCTTCCTTGCCTAATAACAATTTATCAATTCTAATCTGAAAATTTTCAATTTGCCCAGCCACAACATCTCAATTTGGAAGACTTCCAGGTTTCCAGTATCCTTAGTATGAATAAGTACTTCATGATATTATCAATGAATAAGTTTATTACCTTCTTCAGTCACGTCAAATGCCCTGAACATACAGGGTATCTCGAACTTCACAAACAGGAAAAAAATGAATGATAAAAAATCAGAAAATAAATGAACCAACTTACAAAATAAATTGACCTTTTGGTACAAATTCACAAATTACTTAAATCCTTTGCTTCAGTATATCTCACACCATTACCATGGAAATATGCCAAGATTGTATCGGATATGAAAAAGTAATCTCATATTGGAATCATCTGCCCAAAGTAGGTTCATGGGTAGTTTACAGGCCAGCAGAGTCAGATGACTTTGCCATAATAGTAGGACATGCAGGCAAGATTACGGGGAGACATAAAATGTCCAGAAGACAGTGTGTGGATACAGAAGACATGGGCCCAGTGAATACTTTGTATCAGGCTTCACAATGGAAAAGAATGATGCACGTATAGACATTAAAATAGAGAGGTTTATGGTGAGATGGGAAAGATTTAATAGGGACCCAAGGGACAACTTAGGTTGTGGTGGTGCTTGTATGGAATGAACTGCCAGAGGAAGTGGTGGAGGTTGGTTCAACTACATTTAGTGAACATAGAGGTATAGCTAGTAGGTTTGCAGATTACACCAAAATTGAAAGTGTAGTAGACAGTGAAGACGGTTACCTCAGAGTACAACAGGATCTTGATGAGATAGGCCAATGGGCTGACCAGTGGCAGAAAATGGTTAATTTAGATAAATGCGAGGTGCTGCATTTTGGAAAGGCAAATCAGGGCAGTACTTATACATTTCAATGATAAGGTCCTGGGGAGTGTTGCTGAACAAAGAGACCTTGGAGTGCAGATTCATAGTTCCTTGAAAGTAGTCACAGATAGATAGGATAGTGAAGAAGACGTTTGGTATGCTTTCCTTTATTGGTCAGAGTATTGAGTATAGGAGTTAGGAGGTCATGTTGCGGCTATATCGGACATTGGTTAGGCCACTAACCATTGTGTGCCATTCTGGTCTCCCTCCTCTAGGAAGGATGTTGTGAAACTTGAAAGGATTCAGAAAAGATTTACAAGGATGTTGCCAGGGTTGAAGGATTTGACCTTTTGGGAGAGGCTGAATAGGCTAGGCTGTTTTCCCTGGAGCATCGGAGGCTGAGGTGTGACCTTACAGAGGTTTATAAAATCATGAGGGCCATGAATAGGGTAAATAGACACGGTCTTTTCCCTGGGATGGGGAGTCCAGAACTAGAGGGCATAGGTTTAGAGTGAGAAGGGAAAGATTTAAAACTGATCTAAGGGACATGTGTGTATGGAATGAACTGCCAGAGGAAGTGGTGGATACTGGTACAATTGCAACATTTAAGAGGCATTTGGATGGGTATGTGAATAGGAAGGGTTTGGAGGGATAAGGGCCGGGTGCTGGCAACTGGGACTAGATTAATTTAGAATATCTAGTCAGCAAGGATGAGTTGGACTGCTGTACATCTCCTCTATGACTGTGACATATTGGAAGTTATCACTAGAGAGGAGGTACCAGAAGGTTTGGCAGCCTTAAAAATAGATAAATCAGCAGGAGTAGTTGCAGTTCTGGTCACCACATTATTGAAAGGATATGGTTGCGCTAGATAGGATGCAGAGGAGATTTACTAGGTTGATGCCTGGACTAGAGGCTCTCATTGTTGAGGAAATATTGGATAGGCTGGGTTGTTTCCGAAGGAGCTGCAAAAGTTGAGAGAGGATCTGATGGAGATGGATAGATAGTGAGGAGTATCAATAGGGTGAATAGGAAGGTAATTTCTCCATTAGGAGAGGGGTGAATAATTAACGGGTACAGATTTCAGACAAGTGGTTAAAGGCTAAGAAGAGAGTTGAGGAAAACTTTGTTCACTCTGATGGTGATGGAGTCATGAATTCACTGCTTGAAAGGGTGTTAATATCAGAAATTTCTATCATATTTTAGCAGTATTTAGTCATAGTCACCAAGACTATGGCCCAAGAGTGGGAAAATGTGATTAATGTGGTCAGATCTTTGTTGAACAGCATAGAGTGATGGACCGAATGGTCTTCTTCTGTGCTTTAAACACTTATGATTCATGTATTGTGTTCCAGAAATTTTTCTTTATAAACAGCATAAGCTGCAAATTCACACAAGTACTACTATAAGACCAGAAATTTAACCAATTGTGGAGCACACAACTCCAGATCAGTTCTTAGGTCTGTCAGTCCTGATTAAAATAGAGGTACTTTACAATGCAGCGAAATGTTTATTTACTGTTCCAGATGAGAGTACTATGCATTCCTATTAATTTAGATTAGATTAGATTACTTACAGTGTGGAAATAGGCCCTTCGGCTCAACAAGTCCACACCGACCCTACAAAGAGCAACCCACCCAGACCCATTCCCCTACGTTTACCTCTTATCTAACACTACAGATAGTTTAGCATGGCCAATTCACCTGACCTGCACATCTTTGGACTGTGGGAGGAAACCAGAGCACCCGGAGGAAACCCACGCAGACACGGGGAGAATGTGCAAACTCCACACAAACAGTTGCCCGAGGTAGGAATTGAACCCAGGTCTCCGGCGCTGTGAGGCAGCAGTGCCAATCACTGTGCCACCGTTTAGATTCAATGTTTATTGTATTAAAAGAATCGCTTATCATTCAACAAAGTGAGAGCTCATAACACATTGTGCGTGTAGCATTGGTACAGTCACATTCACATTCCAATCATCAACTTTTCAATCATCTCGATGTGTGAATGTTTTACAAACTGCTTTTGAAAGAGTTTCTCTTTTCAATGACATTGAAAGTTGTTAATATCAACCAAATAATTTGGAATAAAAAACAAACAAGAAATACACAGCATGTCCAGAAGCATTGTGGAAAAAGAAACAAAGTTAAAGGCTCTAAGTCTGTGATGTGAACAGGTCAAAAGATGTGAGACTTGCTGAATATTTCTCGGTTGTATTTCAGGGTTGCTCTGCTGTGCTTTATTGAGCTAATTCCAGACTTACCGTCAAATTTATTTCACTTTTTTTTCCCAATTGCTGCACGCATAATTAGAACATAGAACATAGAAAAATACAGCGCAGTACAGGCCCTTTGGCCCTTGATGTTGCGCCGATCCAAGCCCACCTAATCTACACTTGCCCACTATCCTCCATATGCCTATCCAATGCCCGTTTAAATGCCCATAAAGAGGGAGAGTCCACCACTGCTACTGGCAGGGCATTCCATGAACTCACGACTCGCTGAGTAAAGAACCTACCCCTAACATCTGTCCTATACCTACCACCCCTTAATTTAAAGCTATGCCCCCTCGTAATAGCTGACTCCATACGTGGAAAAAGGTTCTCATGGTCAACCCTATCTAAACCCCTATAGTTTAGACTCACCGGCCTATGTTACTAGGGTTATCCCTACTCCCCTTCTTGAACAAGGGAACCACATTTGCTATCCTCCAGTCTTCTGGCACTA
>NC_057718.1:84074210-84077525 GCF_004010195.1 Chiloscyllium plagiosum
CTCCTACCTATGTCGTTGGTGCCAATGTGGACCATGACTTCGGGCTGCTCCCCCTCCCCCTTAAAGACCCGGAAAACACGATCAGAGACGTCACGTACCCTTGCGCCTGGGAGGCAACATACCAAACGTGAGTCTCTCTCGCCCCCACAGAACCGCCTATCTGTGCCCCGAACTATCGAGTCCCCAATAACTATTGCTCTGCTCTTCTCCACCCTTCCCTTCTGAGCAATGGGGACAGGCTCCGTGCCAGAGGCCTGAACCCCATTGCTTACCCCTGGTAAGTCATTCCCCCCCACAAGAATCCAAAACAGTATACTTGTTCTTGAGGGGAATGGCCGCAGGGGGTCCCTGCACTGGCTGCTTCCTCCCAGTTCCCCTCACTGTCACCCATCTGTCTGCAATCTTTGGAGTTACTACTTCCCTAAAGCTCCGATCTATGACCCCCTCTGCCTCCTGAATGATCCTAAGCTCATCCAACTCCAGCTCCAGTTCCCTAACACGGTCTTGGAGGAGCTGGAGATGGGTGCACTTCCTGCAAGTGTAATCAGCAATTGTGCCAGAACATTTCGAAGTGAGGAGTTTGCTACTGAAAGTTGTGCATATCTGGTGCCCAGTCGTTCCAAATTGATTTATCCATCTCTAGTGTAGCATTGGCAGGAGTTAGTATTGCGACTAATCTCCAACCAGTTGGATAAAATATGTGGAATGGTGCAGTTACAAAGGAAAATGGATAAAGCAAAATTTATTAAAAGAATGAGAAAGAGATGTTTCCGGAAATGCAGAAACGTATACGTAAAAGCACTTATAACACAAAAAGTGTGATTATGTCGAACACCAAAATGGTCCACTCGCATGTGTACACGCAGCCTATGACATCTGCTGGCTGTGACAAGCGTAGTTAAGAGCTTGCATGTATATGCACCGCTGACACTAGGAGGCTGGGAATGAGGGTGCCGGGGAGGTGGGGCTGAAAAAGTGGGGTCTTCCACCTGCCACAGTGGTATTTGCGGAATAGAACTCCTTGGCCGCCCAATCTTTGTCATAATTGTTCTGCTGCCGCTGCCTCACTCACTGCCCGGCCATGCTGCCCAGGTAGGGGCTCTCTCTGGACCCGCAAGGCCATGACGCTGACTGGGGTTGCTCCTGCGCTTACTCTCCCTCATCCAGGCGGTGAAGTGTATGAAATCGTGGCAGTGGACGTGTGCTAATGGATAGGGGGTGTCGGTGGTTACAACAAAGTTACTTGGATTGCGTGCTCATTGCTCCACCTGGTGGTGGTTGTGTTCTATACGCAATGGAACTGCACACTGACCAGGGTAGTGTTTAAGTTCCCGACCAGACTCCTCTCCACCCTCTTTCGTCAAATCCACTCAACATATTATTTTATTTATTTCTCCCGAGCTTATATCTCGCTTCCTCTCAAATCCTCTTCACTTCAACAACTCCTTGTGGTAGCGAGTTCCACATTCTAATTATTCCCTCAATTAAGAAATTTATCTTGAATTCCCTGTTACATTGATTTATCTTTATCTTATATTTATGGACCATGGTTCTGGTTTCCCTTGCAAACAGCAACATCTTCTTTAAATCCACTCTATCGAGTTTTTCATAAACAGGTCACTCTTCATTTTTAAGGTGAGAGCAGAAAGATTTGAAGGGTTGGATAGTCAGGACAGCAGATACTGGAAGTCAGTCGATAAAATGTGGAGCTGGAAAAGCACAGCACATCAGACAGCATCGGAGCACCAGGGAAGTGTGCATTCCAGGTCAGGACCCTTCATCAGTACTGGCGAGGGTGAAGGGAGCTCACAAATAAATAGGAGGGTAGGGGTGGGGAAAGGTAGGTGGGATAGTGATAAGTGGACACCAGAAAGATCAGTGGGGTGATGATAGGTGGATTGCAGGTAGGGGTTTATTGTGATTGGTCAATGGGAAGAGTGGAGCGGATAGGTGAGAAGGAAGATGGACAGGTTAGGTCAGGTCAAGGAGGCAGGGAGGGAAGGTAGAAATGGGATGAGATTGTGGGTGGTGAGATTTTGAAGCTTGTGAACTCTATGTTGAGGCAGCTACTGAGGTGGAATATAAGGTGTTGATCCTCCAATTCATATGTGACCTCATTTTGACGATGGAGGAGGCCCAGGATGGACATGTCGCCAAGGGGGAGGGGAGTTGAAATGGCTGGTAACCAGAAGGTGGTGCTGATTGGAGCGTACAAAGCCCAGGTGCTCCACAAACCAATCCCCGAGTGTGTGCTAGAGGAGACCAAATCGAGAGCAATTGATGCAATAGACCAGGATGGAATTGCAGGTGAATCTCTGCCAGATTTGAAATGATTGTCAGGGGCCTTGGACAATGGTGAGAAGGCAAGTGTAGGGGCAGATGTTGTACTTCCTGCGGTTGCAGGGAAAAGGGCCTAGTATGGAGAAAAGGTTGGTGGGGAGTGTGGAACTGACGAGGGAGTCATGGAGACAGTGGTCCCTACGGAAAGCAAATAGGGGTGGAAAAGGAAATATCTTTTTAGTGTTCGGGGTCTGACTGCAGGTGGTGAAAATGGCCCGTTTCGCCACCTACAGTCAGATCCCACCACCAAAAGGAGCAGCTTGTGATGGAGCAAAACAGACAATTCTGGATTTGATGATGTGGAATCAGACAGACTTGATTATGGAGCTTAAAGTGAACGAACCCCTAAAGGACTGTGTCCATGATATAGAATTCACCCTGCAATTTGTGAGAGAGAAGCTGGAATCAGATGTAATAATGTTACAACTGAATAAAAGTAACTATAAAGACATGAGGGAGAAACTGGCCAGAGCTGATTGGAAGGGAAGCCTAGCAGTAGAGCAGCAGTAGCAGCAGTTTCTGGGGGTAATTTGGGAGGGACAGCAGAAATTCACCTCAAGGCAGAAGAAACATAAAGAGAAGAATGAAACAACCATGGCTGATGAACATCAGGGACAACTCTGCAGGGGCATGGGAACCCAGACTGTAGCTTTAGGGTGCAGGACCTGGAGTGTAGGGAGGTTAGGAACATGGCATCAATTTCAAAGGAGGATGCCTGTAAACAGGAAAGTGGCTTGAAGTGTGTATACTTCAATGCAAGAAGTATACGAAATAAGGTAGGTGAACTTGCAGCGTGGGTTGGTACCTGGGACTTCGATGTTGTGGCTATTACGGAGACATGGGTAGAACAGGGACAGGATTGGCTGTTGCAGGTCCCAGGGTTTAAATGTTTTAGTAGGGTCAGAGATGGGGGTAAAAGAGGGGGAGGTGTGACATTGCTTGTCAAAGATAGTATTACAGCAGTGGAAAGGACGA
>NC_057718.1:84079730-84105714 GCF_004010195.1 Chiloscyllium plagiosum
GTGCAGCCGCATCTGGAGTATTGTGTGCATTTTTGGTCGCCATATTATAGGAAGGATGTGGAGGCACTGGAACTGGTGCAGAAGATGTTTACCAGGATGTTGCCTGGTATGGTAGGAAGATCATATGAGGAAAGGTTGAGGCACTTGGGGTTGTTTTCATTGGAGAAAAGAAGGTTTAGGGGTGACTTGATAGAGGTGTATAAGATGATTAGGGGTTTAGATAGGGTCGACAGTGAGAATCTTTTTCCACGTATGGAGTCAGCTATTACAAGGGGGCATAGCTTTAAATTAAGGGGTGGTAGGTATAGGACAGATGTTAGGGATAGGTTCTTTACTCAGCGAGTCGTGAGTTCGTGGAATGCCCTGCCAGTAGCAGTGGTGGACTCTCCCTCATTATGGGCATTTAAGCGGGCATTGGATAGGCATATGGAGGATAGTGGGCTAGTGTAGGTTAGGTGGGCTTGGATCGCCGCAACATCGAGGGCCGAAGGGCCTGTACTGCGCTGAATTCTTCTATGTTCTATGTTCTATGACAACGTAAAAGCAAAAGCAACATAAATACATACAATGTAGTGACGATTGGAGGGAAGCCAGAGGATTAGGAAGCCTTTAAAAAACCAGCAGAGGACAACTATAAAAGCATTTAAGGGGCAGAGAAGATGAAATATGAAAGTAAAGTAGCTAGTAATATGAAAGGAGATTGCAAGAGTTTTATTGATATGTAAAAGGTGAGAGAGAGGCAAGAGTGGACATTAGACCATTGGAAAAAGAGGCTGCAGAAGTAGTAATGGGAACAAGGAAATAGCAGAGGAACTGAAGAGATACTTTGCATTAGTTTTTACACCAACAGCGTATCAGAACTTCAAGAGAGTTGGGGGCAAAGGTGGGTGTAGTAGCAATCACTAAGGGGGAGGTGTTGGGAAGCTGAAAGATCTGAAAGTGGATAAATCACTGGACCAGATGGACTACATCCTAGAATTCTGAAAGAGGTAGCTGAGGAGTTTGTAGTCATTGATGGTGATCTTTCTGAAATCATTGGAGTCAGGGAGGGTCCAAAATGACTGGAAAATACCTTATGTAATGCCACTGTTTAAGAAGGGAGGGAGGAGAAGACAGGAAACTATAAGCTGGTTAGCCTGACCATGGTCATTGGTAAAATATTAATGATGAGATTGCAAAGTATTTGCAAGTGGATGGTAAAACAGGGCTGAGTCAGCACAGCTGCCTCAAGGAGAATTCTTGCTTCACAAATTTGTTAGAATTCTTTGAGGAAGTAACAAGCAAGTTAGACCAAGGAGAGCCATTGGACATAATCTATTTGGATTTTCAGCAGGCCTTTGACAAGGTGCTGTACAGGAGGCTGCTTCATAAGATTAGAGTCATGGTGTTAGGGGCAAGAAAATGGCATGGATAAAGGATTGGCTGATTGGCAGAAGACAGAGAGTAGGGATAAAGATGTCTTTTTCAGACTGGCGGTCAGTGACAAGTGGAGTACTGCAAGGGTCTGAGTTGGGACCACAACTATTCATATTAAACATGAATGATCTGGATAGAGTCATACAGCATGGAAACAGAACTATTGGCCCAATTTGTCCCTTTCTGAACCAGCGCTATTTTCCTGCGTTTGGTCCTTATCTCCCTAAACCTTTTCTATCCGAATACCTGTCCAAATATCTTTTAAATGTTGTAATTGTACTCTATCACTTCTTCTGGCAACTCATTCCATATATGCACCACCCTCTGTGCGAAAACGTTGCCCCTCAGGTCCCTTTTAAATCTTTCCCCTGCCACCTTAAATCCATACCCTCTAGCTTTGGATTCCCCTACCCTGGGGAAAAGACCTTGGCTATTCACCTTACCTATGTCCCTCGTGATTTTATAAACCTCTATAAGGTTTAGAGTTATGCTCCAGGGGTAAAAGTCCCAGCCTATCCATGTAACTCAAACCCATCTCGGTATCATCCTTGTAAATCTTTTTTTGCACCACACCCATTTTAATAACATCAGTCATTAAACTAAGTTTGCAGATAACAGAAAGACGGGTGGATGGGAGGACTGCAAAAAGACTTGGACAGGCTAAGAGAATGGGTAAAGAAGTGACAGATGGAATATAATGTGGGAAAGTGAGAGGTTATGCATTTTGATAGGCAGAATAGAGGCATAAATTATTTTCTAAACAGGGAAATACTTCAGAAATCTAAAGCACAAATGGGCTTGGGAGTCCTAGTTCAGAATTCATTTAGGTTTAACATGCACGTTAATTTGATAGTTAGGAAGGCAAATGGAATGTTAGCATTCATTTCAAGAGGGTTAATAATACAAGAGCAGAAATATACTGCTAAGGCTGTATAAAGCTCTGGTCAGACTGCATTTGGAATATTGTGAGTTGTTTTGGGCCTTGTACCTAAGGAAGGATGTACTGGCATTGGAGGGGGTCCAGAGGACGTTTACAAGAATAATCACAGGGATGAAGGGCTTGTCACATGAGAAGCTGTTGAGGACTCTGGGTCTGTACTTGATCGAGTTTAGAAGAATGGGAAGAGATCTCACTGAAACTTACAGAATACCAAAAGACCTGGATAGCGTGGAATGCAGAAGGTGTTTTCACTAGTCAGTGAGACCAGGAACCGAAGTCATAGCCTCACAGTGAAGGGACAACCCTTTAGAACTGAGTTGAGGACAACTTTCTTCAGCCAGAGAATGGTTAATCTGTGTAAATCATTGCTGCAGAAAGTTGAGGAGGCCAAGTCATGTGCCTAATAGGTTAAGATAGATAGGTTCTTGAATAGCAAGGGGATTAAGGGTTACAGAGAGAAGGCAAGAGAATGAGGTTGAGAAATATATCATGATTGAATGGCCTAATTCTGCTCCAATGTCTTAGGGTCTTATAGTTATGAAAACTTGATCTTAACAAGGCCATTTGAAATTTGTGCTAGTTCAAACAGATCCATTTTCACTCTTCCAAGGGACATTTGTCCAAGCTCTTGTATTGCAGTAATCAGGACTGGGGCACAACAAATCAAACTTAGAAAGGGAATACCAATTTATACAGCAATGAGAAGAGGGGCTGCTTGGTTGGACCGTGGTTAACATAAGAATGCTGCAGAACAATTAACAGTCAGTTTTAGTTTGCTAATTATACTCAGACCAAGCAGGTACAACTTTATTGATGAGGGTGTTCACATTAAGGAATGCAGCAAGCATTGGCAGTCT
Source organism: Chiloscyllium plagiosum (assembly GCF_004010195.1). NCBI lineage: Eukaryota > Metazoa > Chordata > Chondrichthyes > Orectolobiformes > Hemiscylliidae > Chiloscyllium > Chiloscyllium plagiosum. The sequence goes on from NC_057718.1 coordinate 84,082,944, forward strand.
CCATAACCCTCTCTTCAATGAAAAAGGTGCAACTTATGGAAGTTCTTTGTGCTTTCAAAGAGTAGGGTCGAAATATATGTAACTGAAATAACATAAAAATGAATTACACTGCAAGGCCCAACTGATAATCTGAAAGTGATTTCCAATATATTTCTTAATACCATCAGGGTTACTTAGTAAATGTTGTCCAAAATCAGAGTCGCATCTAATGTTGGATGCAGTGTTCTAATGTTTGCAAACACAGGTTGGTTGAACATGGTTGGCATGGTTTCCATGTCAACATCAGAAACATGGAATATCCAACACTTCTGAAAGTTTGATGGTCCTCTCAGTCAAGTATGGCTAAATTATATAAAATGAGTTGTCGTGGCCTGAGAAAGATTATAATTTTGATTATAAAGCAGTTCACGGCAAATTGACTGATCTGCTCTGTGGCTCTCTAGTATGGGCTGATAATATAGTTGATGAGAGTTATGATCATTTTCTCTGTGTTGTAAGAACTGTCCATGTCGTGGCCCTTGGCTCCAGAAACCTCCACATTACATGGCTGAAATAAAGCCTCTCAAAAAACTGTTGATAAAGTCTCAGGGAGTATGCCTACTGCCCGGATGTTATCATCTATGCATTCGATGGCCTATCACTTCTCTGACGCTGTCTGGTTAATTTACCTCTCTTTACAGTCTCTTGGTTCCTCTTCTTCCTCCTGCATTTATATCACAAAAGGTGTGATTTCATTGTACAGTCCCCAGCTACTAGCTCAGGAACACTTTTCAACTACTGCATCTTCCAAAACTATTGCAAAATGTAAGGAAGTGAGTAGAGATAAAAATAGAAACTTCAGTATCTGCAATAAATCCGAAGACATGACCAAAAGTACCTACAAGCAGTTTCAGTATGTAGCTAAATAGTTCTGCCCTGTGAACAGGCCTTGGCAGACTGTAGTTTGGAATGCATGAGAAGACAGCAATAACAAATTTAGAACATATGATGTCGTCCTAGCGTAATGCTGAAAATCTCTGGTGTTTATGCATCATCAAGAATATGGTGCTGGAAAAGCACAGCATGAGAACTGATGGCCCGGGCATAAGCCCCCCCACCTGGCCATTCCTGATGAGGGGCTAGCGCCCGAGGCACCCCCCATCCCCGATGCCACCCAGCCTGCAGTGTCCCCCTGGCACAACACCCCCGAGTCTGGTCTCCAGTATCTGCAGTCCTCAATTTCTCCAAATGTTTATGCATGCTCAGGTACTTCAACAGATGGAGATGCAATGTACATTAGCCCTATCAGAAATTTCTAACTTGGTTGAAATGCAATGCTGAGCTCATCCATTCTAATAGAGTCAGCAATCAGGGAAGGAGCTCTAGCAGAATTTTATCAAACTTGGTCTACCTAGGCCAAATTAGTGGTCCAATCATAACTGATTCATCACCAGCCAAAGCTATAACATGGGTCTGTAAGTAACTTGCCCAGTGAGTAATGACAGTGAGCATTCTTATGTACATTTTAAAGATTTTGAAACAAGAAAAATCAAATTGTGAAGCTGCTTTTAATAAACTCTTGCTATGTAATTCTCAAATAAAAGCAAAATGCTGTGCTGGAAATCTGAAATCCCCAGAACTGAAGACGATGCATTTCGGACCCAAAACGCCACTTTGCTTCCCTCTCCAAAGATGCCGCCAGACCCACTGAGCCTCCCCAGCCCTCTCCGTATTCATTTATGACACGTAATTCTGTTTGGCAAAAACACAATTTAAAAATATTTTGGAGAGGTCTATTATAAACTAATTTCCAATGTGGTTGCAGGTGTAGGCACTTATTTTAAGTTTAATCTTACAATACCGAAACACAAAGCTTAAGTGGCTGTCATGATTCATAGAAAGTTTCTCAGGAACAGAGCTCCTTTGCAGTTTCCTTTATTTGTTAGAGTCAACAGACTTGACTTGTTCTTTGATTGATAAGAGAAAAAAACCTGGTCATGGTTTAAAACAGGATGTGAAACAACACAAAACAATAAATTTTTTGTAGAACAGATTGCTGCTGCACATAATTTTGAGCAAATTGTTGGGGTAATACCTTTCTAAACCTGTATACCTGACAACAGTATTGCTGTCTAATAGACAGTAAACTATTAGACAGCCACTAACTCCAATGTGCTGGCTTGAGGGTCTCTGATGAAATGAAAAATTGAGATTTCACAGACAGTTCTTACATTTTTAACAAATCATTTAAATAGACAGATTGAATCATTGGAAGAAAAAAGTAATCATCTAAGATTCCCATTTCCCTTCTGCTTTGAGGAAATCCATTAAAGAAAAACCTTTTTAGAATTAGTTAAGCAAACATTGTGATAGTACTTAACAGCTGGCTGTCACGTCTTTCATTCATGCTTGCTATTGTTTGTTTTTTTCAAACATTAACAATAGATTGTTTAAATATATCACTTACTTTGTCATTTTTCCATTGGCCTGTGTATATTATACCATTGTGTGTTGTATGAGTTCCAAATCCATTTCTCTCTAGTGCACCATCTTCAGTCCTTGTGCATTCCCCATCTATAAAATTATGTACAACAAATTGACTTGGCCAAAGTTCCCCAAGGTTGGAGAGAATACGTAATTGAATTGATGTATCAAACCTGGACAGTAAAACTCCAGCACTTGCAATATGAACTAAATCTTGAGATACTGAAATATAGAATCTAGCTTGCCTGCTCAGCTGGTTAAGGTGATGATTAACTATATAACAGAGAACAGGATCAGAATTGTAGCAGGTATAAGATGGAGGGAGGGGTAAGGAAATTGGATTTTGGTGCTTATGGAAGGGAATTAAGTAAGCAAGAAGTCTGACATGTCTGAAAACCCTAGATGTTGAAATTTATTAAGGTGCAATTATTTCCTAACATCTCACAGCATTACTGCTTTAATAGTTAAAGATTCACATGATATGCTGAGCAATGTGAATTTGCCAGGGTCAACACATGAGGGCACAGGAGTGATTGATGGGTTTGTGAAACTGACATACTGGACATTATGTACTATCATGGTGGTCTAAACATTGTGTGAATCAATATTTATTAAACTTATGAACTCAGTAACTTGCATTCACTTTTAAAGACACTGTGTATGTCCAAATAGATGGTGCTGCCATGGTTTCTCTGTGAGACTTGGTTCTCATAAATTTCTTTGTTGAATTCCATGAGAAATACGTCCTTGTGAAATGACAACTAGTTTCCTAACTATTTCTTATTTCTAGTATGTAGATGATATCTTTACTGTACTTGAATCTGTAACTGCACGTAAGAATTTCCTTATATGTCTTAATGGGCTCTGTCCTATGCTTGAATCCACCTTTGAAATGGAACAGTCAAATTAACTCCTTTTCATCGAAGTCCTGGTTGAGAAGTCAGCTAGGGGTTCTTTGTTACTGTGTACCTACTTTCACAGGCTATTCCTATCTTTTCACATGCTTAATGATTGGCCTAATGGCAATCTTATAAATAGTGCATGAGTCATTTGTTCACTGTATAAATGTGATACTGAAAAAGGGTGCATTAAGGCTATCTTGTGGGATAATGGCTCCTCAACTGAGATACTTCCTTGCTATGTATTGTGCAAACTAATGAAGGACCCAAGGGTAATCACTCTTGCTCCTGAAAAGTGACCAGTTTACCTCAGATTACCGTGCAATAGTAAAATATATCAAAAATTTGAAAGACTTTTGCGCAGAAGCCACACAAATGGTATTCGCTGTTAACAGGATACTGCTATCTAGCCAAAAAGATGTTTTGTCTTTCACCCAATTAAATAATGTGGCATATGAATTTCAGTGCTGATGTGATGTCAGGTACGTAGGTTATACAACCTAAAGACTGGCGGATTGTGTCAAGCAGTACATCCCTTCAAATTTTTGGGGCTGCACAGTGGCTCAGTGGTTAGCACTGCTGCCTCACAGCACCAGGGTCCCAGGTTTGATTCAAGCCTTGGGTGACTGTCTGTGTGGAGTTTGCACATTCTCCCCGTGTCTGCATGGGTTTCCTCCGGGTGCTCTGGTTTCCTCCCACAGTCTAAAGATGTGCAGGGCATGTGAATTGGCCATGCTAAATTGCCCATAGTGTTGGGTGCATTAGTCAGAGGGGAAATGGGTCTGGGTGGGTTGTTCTTTGGAGAGTCTGTGTGGACTGGTTGGGCCAAAGGGTGAATGAGGTGAATTGGCCACACTGTAGGGAATATAATCTAATATAAGGTACTGACCATACCAAATCAGCTCAGGCTTAAAAAACTTGAAACTCTGTGTCCAATATTAGATGTGATTCTGCAATTGGACAACATTTGCTGTATAATCCTGAGTATGCAAACCAATTTATGATTGTCAGTCAGGCTTGAAATGTGGTGCTGTTCGGTGTTTTGGAAGCTACATGTACGTTTTTAAAAATTCATTCATGGGATGTGGGTGTTACTGACTAGGCTGGTATTTATTATCCATCCCTAATTGCCTTAGAAGTCAATTAAGAGGGCAGCAAGGTGGTTCAGTCGTTAGCACTGCTGCCTCACAGTGCTAGGGACCCGGATTCGATTCCAGCCTCACGCAACTGTCTGTGTGGAGTTTGCACATTCTCCCTGTGTCTCCATGGGTTTCCTCCAGATGCTCCAGTTTCCTCCCACAGTCCAAAGATGTGCAGGTTAGGTGAATTGGCCATGCTAAATTGCTCATAGTGTGTAGGTAAGGTGCATAAGTCAAGGGTAAATATAGGATAATAGGGTATGGCAGTTGGTCTGGGTGGGTTACTCTTCGGAGGGTTGGTGTGGAATTGTTGGGCCAAAGGGCCAAAGGGCCTGTTTCCATACTACTTGATTATATTCTATTCTAGAGTCAACCACATTGTTGTGGTCAGAAGGCACAGACAGGTGAAACCAGATGAGGATGGCAGATTTCAGGTTAAACCACCACCAGTAAACTCTCTCTAATGAGTGGGACTATGGTGACCATGCCTTTACTCCTAATACAGGTTATACAAATACAGAATCAGTTCCTCAACATAACTCAGCAGCTGCACATTAGGAGGGTAGGATCATCACAGCAGATTGTGCCACAACTGATCAATGCCATGTTTGCATTGTGTCAGCACTTTGCTACTGATGAGATCAACCAGATTGAGAAGGTTTTTGTGTATACTGCAGCAATGCATTCCCATAGGTACAGGAATAAATAGACTGCAGATATATATGGTAACCATTGCACCTTCAAATCAACCAATATCTGTCAACTGAAAGGGATCCTCAAGGTTCAACTGGTAAGTGACCACTTGTTTATACAAGATATCCTGAAAACTGCCACAATTGTTTTATATCGTGAAGAAAAGGGGACTACTTGTGAGATCTTTCATGTACGCCCAGACTTTCTTTCCCCACACCAGTGCCCTCAAAGCAGCTGTGTGAGGAAGAGATAGTCACACATCTCCTGCTTGAATGTGCCTTTGCAAAGGAAGTCTGGAGAGAGATGCAGTGATTTTTGTTGAGCTTCATCCCAAGCAACTCCGTAACACAGGATCTGTGTTCTACCTGCTGTATCCCGGGACAGACTTCAAAATAAACAATAACTCTGCCTGGAAGGATATAAACTCATTGGTCTGCTTGAAACTTGTTGGTCTTCCAGTGCAAACAGTTGACCTCAACCAAGTGTTGCAGACCGGCACATTCCAAGGTCCAGGGCTACGTTCCGAGGAACACACTAAAGCTTGGCACAGCAGCCACCAATGTGCAGTGAGGCAAGACTACTGACTGAGGTCTTTCTGCCAAAGTACAATGGCGGTTCATTCAGTTGTCAGACCCTTCCAGTGCCTCAATGTATTTAAATATAGTCCTGCAGAAGTACAAAATGCCTTGGGTTTTATGGAACTGCAGTGAATGCCAAATTCCAGTGTTTATTTCTTCTTCATGTTCTTCAATATTTTGATCTCAACCACTTTCTGTGGCAGAGAATTGCACAGGTTCACCATTCTCTGGGTGAAGAAATGTCTCCTCATCTCAATCCTAAATGGCCTACCCCATATCCTTAGACTGTCCCTTAGTCCGGGACTCCCATATATCTGAAATCCTTCCTGAGTTCACATTGTCTCGTCCTGTTAGAATTTTATAGGTTTCTGTAAGATCACTCCCCATTCTTCTACACAACACTGAATATATAGCTAACCAATTCAAATTCCCTTCATATTATTATGAAGGTGTAAAGGTGTTCTGTTCCTGTTCCTCTTTAAGAGAGAGAGGAAGCTAGCAAGGACTGACTGAAAGCATAGAGTGTTCTGAAAAGGGTAAAACTGTTAACATTTGGTCAAAACAAATAGCTGGAGTTGCGTTGCCATAAAACAAAAACAAATTCAAGTTCGACCAATCATTTTAAATAGCCCCACATATCAAAATCCAACTGAATTTGAATTTAATGTTTTGATGACATCAAACCAATGAAATGATCTGATGTTTGGGGGTATAAAACCAGTTAGGGAAAACAGCTAGGGAGAGAACTGCCAAGAAAACGAACAAGTATAGACTGCTAGCCGAATAGTTCTCAGAAAGGTACCTGTTCATATGAAAGACCTGTGGAGCAGAATACTGAAGAAAAGATGACAGAGGAAAATCTACAGAGGAAGATACAAAGAGAAGATTCGACAGCTGACTGGTTTTGAAATTTAAGGTTTTTGTGTAAATCTTAATCAGGGTTTTTATCAGACCAGTATTGTAGAGTGGAAGGTAAAAGATAGGTTTAAGAGAACGGAGTTGTAAATAGTTGTTGGTTTTAATATTCTCTGTTGGACTTAAAGAATAAAACTGTTCATTTTTACTTTAAATGGTGACCTCTTCGATAGCTCTTTGCCTCTCAAAATTTACCAGATTACAGCGCGAGGTGAGCTTTTCTGTGTGTAGGGTTTAAATTAACAGAGGGGTTTTCCTGTGTCATAACTGTTTGGGGGCTTTCATTTGGATAAATTTGAACAAATTAAAAAGCCTAGTAGATTTAAACATCTGCGGGTTCGTGTCCAAGATCTTTGAATTAAATATAGGAGACAATTTGTTTAATTTTCGTTACTTGTGGTTGGTTAAATTAAAAGTGAGAAAATTGGTTTTTAAAATTGCTAAAGAGGTTCTGGGGTTTGAAGATGATTCTCAAATTTGCCAAGAAAGAAAAATGGAAAGAAAAAGGCCATACATTTTCTTTAAAATTAGCAAAGAAGTTAGATTTGGGTTGAACCAAGGACAAAAGGAAAGCTGAAATTGTAACGAAATTACTCAAACACTAAGATGTGTCAGAGAAACAGACAAATGCAGTAGAGGTAGAAAAACTTAAATTACAATTAAGGAAAATTGAGTTAGAAGATAAACAAAGGGGGAGAGAGAGAGAGAGAGAGGAAAAAGAGAGAAAGTTATTAGCTGACCAAAATGAGAGAGAGAGAAGAAAGGGAGAGAGAAAGAGCAAGACAAAGAGAAGAAAGGGAAAGAAAAGGGAGAAAAGGTTCCATAGCTAAGCAAAAAGAGTGAGAATTTGAATTTGAGAAGTTGTGACTTCGTCAACAAAGTCAAGCTAACAGGTTGGGGATTAAAAGATAAGGTAGTGATAAATGCAAATACGTCAAATTTCTGCCACATTTTGATGAGAAAGATGTTGAAGCTTTCTTTATCTAATTTGAAAAATTGGCTAGGTCGATGCAGTGGTCTGAGGATTTATGGGTAATGCTAGTTCAGACTAAACTGATAGGAAGAACTAGTGAGGTATTTGCCGTGCTGTCAGATGTGGGATCAAGAGATAATGAAGGTCAAACAGGGTATTTTAAGTGCTTATGAATTACTACCAGAAACATATAGACTGAGGTTCAGAAACATAAAGGAGGAAACAGGTCAGACTTATGTTGAGTTGAAAAGAATTAAACATAGTCATTTTGATAGATGGGTGTGAGTCTTAAAGATAGAGAAGACCTATAGAGAGGTTATTCTGCTGGAAGAGTTTAAAAACTCACTTCCAGAGATGATAATAATTCACGTAGAGAAACAGAAAGTTCAGGAAGTGGGAAGGGCAACATAATTAGCAGATGAATCCATGTTGGTGCATAATACAAGCTTTCGGCCAGAATTTCATCCCGTGAGGGATAGAAATTGGGAAAAGGGGAGATCCTACACTACAAAACAAAGAGAACACTGGTAATTGTTCACCATATGTTAAAGAAGTCCAAAAGGATGGAACGGAGGTGAAAGGCCTCAGGTGTTTTCACTGTAATGGAGTGAGAGACAGAAAATTACAGTGCCGGTGGTTTCAGAATGGCACTGGGAAAAGGTGTTTTCACTGCTAGAAGGTGGGACATGTAAAGTCACAGTACTGGCCGTTAAAGAAAGGCAGTGTGGGAAAAGATGTGGTAAAAGAAGCTAAGCCAGTGGTATTAGTGAAGGTAGTAAAGGAAGCCTCAAAAAGAGCCAAGGAGCTGGAGGAGAGTGTACTGCTAGGCATGGCTGGGTATAGAGTTAGTACCTGATCTCTCCAAAGGATTCGCCTCATGGGTAAAGTTTACTCAGAAAGAATAGGGGGAGATGGGCAAGAAGTTATAATTTTGAGAGATACAGGAACTAACCAGTCTCTAATAATAAGAGATGAGCGAATGTGCACTCTTTCTGATCTGTTACCTGAGAGTGTGGTAATTTGTGGGATAGATGGACAGAAATTTAGCGTTCCCCTATATAAGATCAGGTTGGAGTGCCAACTCAAGACTGGGGAAGTAACAGTGGGAGTGATTGACAGAGTGTCAGTTCCAGGAATTCAGTTTGTTCTTGGGAATGATTTAGCAGGATCCAAGGTGGAAGTGACAGCTCTTGTTGTGGAGAAGTCCAAGAAACTGGCGAGTTAAAACAGAAATATCCTGGTATTTTCCCAGACTGTGTGGTAACTGTATCCCACTATCATAAGTCACAGCATGAAGCAAAAACTAAAGAGGAAGATGAAGGAGTTGAGGTTCAGTTAGAGGACATCCTGTTTGACATAATGGTGCACGAAAAACCTGAACAGGCAGAGGGTCAGACAGAAGTGTTTAGTCCTGAAAGTTTAAGGAATTTGCACAGAAAGACAAGACAATAAAAAGATATATATGTGGATGCATACTCTGAAAAGGAAGCAGAGAATATTCCTGAGGGTTATTATCTGAAATATAGAATCCTAAAGCAATAATGGAGACCACGGCAGAGGAGAAATGGGCTGATTGTGTTACCGGTAGCATACAGACAGGACATGTTATGGGTAGCACATGAACTAGGCGTAGGAGGTCACCTCGGGATACAAAAGACTCAGGCTAAGGTATGAAAACATTTTCACTGGCCTGGAACACACAAGGATGTGGTTAACTTTTGTGGTACATGTCAGACATGCCAAATAGTAGGTAAGCCACAGGCGGTAATAAAACCAGCACCATTGTTGCCAATTTCTGCTCTCAAAGAACCTTTAACTTGGGTTATATTTGATTATGTAGCTCCCCTCCCAAGAACTAAAAGTGGGAACCATACTTGTTAACCATAATGGATATGTCTACCAGATTTCCAGAGGCAATTCCATTACAGAGTATTAAGGCAAAAAGGGTGGTAGAGGAATTAATAGCTTTCTTTACATGGTATGGACTAGCCAGAGAGATTCAGTCAGACCAAAGGTCTAATTTTACTCCTAGGCTGTTTAAGGAGGTCATGGATAGCTGAGGTATACAGCACTTTAAATCAAGTTTGTATCATCCTGAATCCCAGGGAGCTTTTGAAAGGCGGCATTAGACTTTGAAGACCATGTTGAGAGCATACTGTCAGGATTACCCAAATGATTGGGATAAAGGTATCCCATTCATATTGTTTGCCATTAGAGATTTCCCAAACAAATCTACTCAGTTTACTCCCTTCAAGTTAATATTTGAGCATGAAGTGAGACGCCCTTTGAAATTAATTAAAGAAAAATTGACAGGACCAAAGTCACAGATCTCACACTTAGATTATGTACCAGAGGTGAGGGAGAGATTAAATTGAGTAGATGATTTAGCTACAGCACCTAAATAGGGCACAGCGTGGAATGAAGCAGGTGGCAGATAAAAGCTCTGAGACTCGGACATTTTCCCAAGGGGTTGACGTGTTAGTACTGTTACCAGTGATAGGAGATCCCTTCAAAGCCAGGCTTAGTGGTCCCTATCAGATTGAGAAAAAGTTGAGTCGGGTGAACTATCGAGTGAAAATGCCAGATAGAAAAAATACTGTATCGGGTATGCATTGTGAACATATTGAAACTGTATTATACTAGAGAGAAAGAACTGGAGAAATAGGTATAGTTACCGTAGAGTGAGGAATCAAATCCAGATGTTGTGGATTTTGATGTGCCTCAAAATAGATTACAAAATGAAGAAGTCCTTGAGGAGTGGTATAGGTTAGTGAGCTATCTGTCTCAGGAACATAGAATGCAGTTGAAAGGTTTGTTGCTGCAATATGAGGACATATGTAAGAATCAGATGGGGAGGGCTAATGCTTTTGTACATGAAGTAGACATAGGGAATACTGCTCAGATAAAACAACGCCCCTATTGGCTTAACCCTTCCAAAGCCAGACAGGATATCATCAAACCGAGCCAGAGCGAGTGGAATTCACCAATCGCCTTAGTTCCCAAACCAGACAAGACCCAACAATTGTGCGTGGATTATTAGAAAGTCAACGCTGTTACAAAATCAGATTCCTATCCATTACTGAGATTGGAGGACTGTATCAAGAAAGTTGGACAAGCCAGTTACATCATCAAGTTGCACTTACCATGTGTTACTGGCAGATACCTTTATCAGAGACGGTGAAAGAAATTTCTGCATTTCTCACCCCAAATGGGCAATATCAATTCAAAGTGATGCCCTTTGGAATGAAGAACGCACATGCCACACTCCAAAGACTCATGAACAGAGTTGTAGCTGGATTAACAAACTGTGCAGTCTATTTGGACAACATAGTGATCTTTACTAAGTCCTAGAAAGATCACAAGTACAGTTGGCAGAGCTCTTAGAACAACTACAGGAAGCAAAACTGGTGGTAAACTTAAATAGAATGGAATTCGTGAAAGCAGAGGTGACGTTCTTGGGACATAATCAATCATGGAAGGTTGACCCCACGGAACGCAAAGACGAAGGACATTGAGGAATTTCCATGACCGACCTCAAAGAAAGAGGTGCTTTGATTCTTGGGACTAAGCAGATTCTATCAGAAGTTTGTTCCAAACTACAGCAGTGCAATGGCACCGTTAACTGATTGGCTGAAGAAGAACACAAAGTTTCAGTGGACAGAACAGTGCCAGGAGGCATTCGACCATTTGAAAGCAATTTTAACCACCAAACAAATTTTAGCTACACTAAACTTTTCAAAACCTTTCAAAGTTGCCATCGATGCTAGTGACATAGGAGTTGGAGCTGTACTGATACAAGAAGATGATGATGGGATTCAACTTCCAGTTGGTTACTACTGAGTTTGGTACTGGCCTTACAACGTTAATGTGTATGTAATGAACAATGCATTGGAGATGGTTTAGTACATGGATCACAGTCCGCTTGGAATGCTTTGAAGACAAGAATATGAAACAATTTTGTTGGAGAATGTAATCACAGATGCATTATCACAGATTTAACTGATAAAGTATAGGTAAGATTGATATTTATCCAATGTTATATACATACAGGGAGAAGTTAAGGTGAACTTACATTAAAGTCATCTGTATTTTATGGTTATCTGGTTAAAGAATCTTTTCATTATGGTGTGTTTTTTTCTGAAGGGGGGAGGTGTTTTGAAGGTGTAGAGATATACTGTACCTTTAAGAGAGAGAGGAAGCTAGCAAGGACTGACTGAAAGCATAGACTGTCCTGAACAAGGTAAAACTGTAACACTTGGTCAAAACAAATAGCTGGAGTTGCATTGCCATGAAACAAAAACAAATTCAAGTTCGGCCAATCAGTTTAAATTATGCACCAGATACCAAAATCCAAATGAATTTGAATTTATAGTCATAGAGTCATAGAGATATACAGTATAGAAACAGACCTTTCGGTCCAACCCGTCCATGCCGACCAGATATCCCAATCCAATCTAGTCCCACCTGCCAGCACCCGGCCCAATCCCTCCAAACTCTTCCTATTCATATACCTATCCAAATGCCTTTTAAATGTTGCAATTGTACAAGCCTCCAACACTTCCTCTGGCAGCTCATTCCATACACGTATCACCCTCTGTGTGAAAAAGTTGCCCCTTAGGTCTCTTTTATATCTTTCCCCTCTCGCCCTAAGCCTATGCCCTCTAGTTAGTGTTCTGATGACATCAAACCAATGAAATGATCCAATATTTTGGGGTATAAAACCAGACATTTTGAACAGTTAAGGAGAAATAGCTCTCTGAAAGGTATCTGTTCATATGAAAGCCTGTGGAGCAAAATACTGAAGTAAAGATGACAGGAAAATCTACAGAGGAAGCTACAAAGAGAAGATTCGACAGCTGAGTGGTTTTGAAATTCAAATTTTTTTGTAAATTTTTATCGGACGAGTATTGCAGAGTGGGAGGGAAAAGATAGTTTTAAGAGAAAGTTGTAAATAATTGTTGGTTTTAATATTCTCTGCTGGGCTTAAAGAATAAAATTGTTAATTTTTACTTTAAATGGTGATCTCTAGGGCAGTTTAGATTAGATTAAATTAGATTTCCTACAGTGTGGGAACAGGCCCTTCAGCCCAACACGTCCACACCGACCTTCTGAAGAGTAACCCACCCAGACCCATTCCCCTACATTTATCCCTGACTAATGTACCTAACACTATGGGCAATTTTGCATGGCCAATTCACCTGACTTGCACGTCTTGGGATTGTGGGAGGAAACCAGAGCACCTGGAGGAAACCCACACAGACACGGGGAGATGGTTGACTGAGTTAATTCCAGGCATGGATGGATTTTCTCATGAGAAGAAGTGGAGTAGTTTGGGTTTGTTACTCACTGTGGTGTAGAAGTATGAATGGCAATCTTATTAAAAGATACATGATTCTTCACGGATTTGACAGGGTAGATGCTGAAAGATTGCTTCCCCTTGTGGGAGAGTCTAGATATCATAATCTTGACTAAGGTTACCCATTAAAAAAACAGAGAGGAGAACGTCTGTCTACCTTGAGAAAAGAAATTTAATCTAGGGAACTCTTTACCATGGAGGGCTGTCAAGGATGTGTCATTAAGGATATTAAAGGATGAGACAGACAGATTCTTAACCAATATGGGAATCAATGATGTTCTTTGCCTCTCCAAATTTACCAGATTATGGCACAAGGTGAGCTTCTCCATGTGTCAGGTTTAAATTAGCAGAGGGGTTTACCCCGTGTCATAACAATATGTCAGCACTGCCATCCCAGGAATCAATCCAGTAAGTCTTTGTTGCATTTCCTTCATATCCAGAATATTGTTGCCCAGATAAGGAGACCAAGTCTGTGCATAATACTCCAAGTGTGGTCTCACCAAGACCCTGCAAGACTGCAGCAAGACACTCCTGCTCCTGTATTTGAATCCTCTTGCTATGAAGGCCAACATACCATTCACCTTCATTTACCTGATGCGCCTATATGTTTACTTTCAGTGCCTTGTATACAAGAACACACAGGTCTCATTGCACCTCCACTTTTCAAATTTATTACTATTCTGATATTATCTGCCTTCTTATTTATGCGCCCAAAGTGGATAACCTCAGATTTATCCACTTTATACATCACCTGTAATGCATTTGCCTACTCAATGAAATTGTTCACATCACACTGAAGCATCTGTGCATTCTCATTGCTGTTCATCCCCCACCCAGCTTTGTGTTCATATAGCATGAAGGTCAGTGACACTGGTGGATTGTCAACTTGGGATGCAACTGAAAGGGATGGGTGCAGCTGCAAGATTTACTGGTAGAAGAAATGATGTAGAGAGGAAGGCTATGATAGGCAGAGTAAGGTGTTTTATGCTATAATGCACCATGATATTAAACTTTCTTGCCCTGATTGTGTTATTGAATCTTCGTGGCCCAGCCTCCAGAAACAAGGCCCTATTTCTGTTGCTGATCCCCACTGGAATGCCTGCATGTTTTTCTTAGGACACCTCCTTTCTCCAATTTATAAAGAATAGAATCTCCCTGTGGCTCTCACAATATTATCTCCAGTGTGATGCCACCTTGGCATCCGTGCAGATTGTGACTCTATGAAAAAATATTAACAATATCAATTCTAACCTCGGCAGAATTCCTTTAAATATTGGAGCTGAAATAGACTGATGAAAGTTACCTTTACACTCACCCACTCTAATTAAGAAGCCAGTAGGTCAGAAGCAAATGAAGTGGCTGGGTTAAAAAGTAATTGACAAAATGCCACTGAATCTCCCAGAGTCCTGATTTACTGCTGATCTTCCCCACTGCAAATGGTGTCTAAATGTAACATTCAGCCTATTATTACACCTGTAAATAAATTATGAATGATAGTTTAGGACCTTTTGTAATTTCACAGTAATTAGGAATTTTCTGCCATTCCTGTGACTTGAGGATCATCCTATTTGTGTTTCAGTCAGCACCTTACTATGGTTTAGGAGTTAATCATTACATCTAAATTACGCAAACCAAAAGATGGCAAAAGAAAAAGACACAGGTTTCAATTCATTGGCTAGTCACAGAAATAATTTTGTTGAAAGATACTAACAAAACATTTTCATAAAACATATGTGTACATGATTAGCAAATGACAGAATTTTAGTTCACTTTTCCCAGCATCCTAAATGACTTAACCCCTATGGCTACTGCAGAGGCAGTGGTAGACTGCTCTGATCTCTGTGACTTTGAGATACTTACAGCTGACAGCCACTGGGGCTTTTGAAGCTTGAGTGCCCTGCCCATGATTGTTTCACCTGCATCTGTGCAGGGAAAGATTTGGCAATTGAGAGGCAGCATGGTATGTATATCTGGAGAGATGGTGGAGGCAGTCCACTGTTTCAAATAGAATTCCTGCTTCCATTTTTCACGATCAGTCCTCTTCTGGTTCGGTGGCATATCATTCCTATCCCTGTGGGACTGTAACTAGGAAGAACTTGTAAGACCACTGCAATGTGTCTATCAGCCTGATTAAGGTGTCACAAATGGCGGCATCCATAGTTTGTACTGTTGTCATCAGGACCTACAAAGATGGTTTAAAGTTCCATAGAGAAGGCCACTATCTCCATGGAAGCCTTCCTTGCTATGGGTCAGCAACAATAATCCACAAATGTTTGAATTGGCTTCCTCCATCCTTTTTGATATTGTGGAACATGAAACTGGCAGGACTGTTACCTTGCACATTGCTAATGTCATAGAGTCATAGAGATACATAACATGGAAACAGACCCTTTGGGGGTCCTATCCATCCATATCCTATGTAAATGTTCCTGAGTTATTTCCTTTTCATTGATGCCTCCCCAGGTTCAACACCTCTGATCAGCTGTGCATGTCTTGCAAGGAGCTATGTCCTTTGAAATGGATAATCACCACTGTTTGTACTCAATTGTGAACTATGATTGTTGTTAATGTAGCTGTTTTATGGCATGACTGCTTCACAATTAGGCAACTATATTACACTGAAAACTTAAAAAATAATCCCTTTCTTGTTAACAACAATTTTATTTTATAAATATTTTTTAAAAATGTCAGTGTCCAATGAGCAGCAAAATGTTCACAAAGTATAGTTAACACATCAACCTTGTGACTTCCATACTTAAATGTCTGCCTAGAAAACAAACAAACAATCATCCTTGGAAAGAAATGGAAGGAAGCTTATGTGACAGCGAGAATGCTGTTTTTTTACCAAATATTTTTAAATAATCATTGTGTATGCATACAGAATAGATTTTGGACAACAGTGTATGCTTCAATGTAATCAGTTTATGAAGAATTACATAACACATTCACTTAACAATGTTCTTTTCCAGAATTAACTGATGAAATGAACTGTCTATTTCACACTTTTCATACTTTTCATACTTTTCCAGTTGTGACTAAAACTTTAAAAAAATCATTAAATTCACTAAAACAAAATTAGGATAAATTTAATAAGACTTCTGTTTCGAGTGATAGCCAGAAAGAAAAATCTTCTAACCTTAGATCACAATGGTGCAATAAAGTCACAGTTTTTTTTTCATTTGAATCCACGACTAGAGTTTAATCTCCCATTTATGTGATTAGCTTCTAACACCAAACACATCAAATCCAACTGCAGCACTTTTGAAAAGTTGTACGTCAATAATTTCTTGTGAAATAAAATATTGTTTAAGTATCCTAAACCTAATAATTCTAAACCATAATTAGGTTCGAAAAACATTGTGAGAATATGCAATGCAGAAATTCAGAAGAATTTTTGCAATCACGTTAATTGCATTTTGTGAAACTTTTGCTGCTCGTTTTTCAAAATATTTTAAAAAAACAAATTTGCTGTTAACAGAGAAGGGATTCCTATTTAAGTTTTCAGTGGAATACAGTTGCCCAATGATGAAGCAATCATGCCAAAAAACAGATGTATTAACAACAATCATTGTTCACAATTGTTATATAATAAAACAACGTGGTGGATAAGAGCATATGATACAAAACATCCTGATTTCAGCAGCTCTAAGCAAGTGTTAGTTATTGGGCAAGAGTATCAAGAAAAAAAAAATCAACCCACGAAAGAACATTTTTAAATGTTATGATAGAATTCTGCTTTACTGCTGTCAACTACCATTTGGAACACAACTGGAACTCCCTCCCTAGCGGCATTCTGGGTGTACTTACATTAAATGAACTGCAGCAGTTTGCTATTCTGTCAAGGGCAACCATGAAAGGGAAATAAATGTCAGTCAGTGACACCCACATTTCCTGAATTAATTTTTAGACATCAACTTATTGACTTACCATATCTATCTTGATTGGGAAAGATGACATGCACATTGAAAACTTCAATAATTGCTTAAAGAAAGACAAAGAGAATTGTGACTTCAATTAACGTTGTATAGTAGATGTATTAAGACTTTTTTGCTTAGTCTCCTGATTTTGACATTGCATAAATAAAAAATGAACTGCACTCTGTGAATCAATGTTTATGTTGTGCACTGGTAATAATCTATTCAACACATTTCTCCTTGCCTCTCTTGCGTGTTAAAAATATGCATTTTCCCTGTAAACAATTTGGAATGAGTTGGAGGAGGGGAAGCATATTTCCTCTGTACATTGTGAGTAATAAAACATAACCATATATTTTATAAACATGTTTACCAGAGATTGAACTTATGACTTTTGAAGTCTGCATTAAGTACATTTATTCACTGGCTAAATTTAACAAGACTTTTGTTTGGTGTAGCAGCCAGAAAGTATATTTAAACTTTACATTGTGATGGTACAATAAAGTCACAGGTTCATATCCTTTGAATCCACTGTAAAAACAGTACAATGGAGTGATGTGGGACAAGCTTGCAAAGTTAGATTTCGGGATTTAGAAAATAAGACAAAGAATTTCAATCTGGATCACTGAGAGGCTGGATAGCAGCCAAGTTTATCAAGGATAAAGGTGATGGCTGAGTGTGGTGCAGTATGTGAATGGTGAGATTTTGAACAAGATGGACCATGCTGGTGAAGGATTTGGTCAAGCAGGTCACAAGGGTGGTCCAGAAATAAAGATGACTTAAGAAAATAAGAAATGAAAGTTTCAACACTGATGTGGTTGAAGGCAGGCAATGTCATGAAGGTAGAGGTTTGATAAATGATTCTTCATTCTGAATCATAGTAATAAGGTCAGGATATACCATTGCAGTGCTCTGGCCACTTTGTGTGTAAACCAGGCAGTAAAATGGATCACTGATTCAAAGTGAATGAGCAGTTCACAAAAGGTGAGCTAAAGGCAGGAAGCTTTTACCAATGGTTCAATAAGATGACTTTCCTTTCCCTGACGTTCAACTGCAGAAGTCTGAATCATATGTATAAAGCACTTAAACACCTTTGCCTAAATTGATATTATTACATGGAGCAAGCTGTGGATATCAGTGAGGAGAATTGAAAATTGTTCTACTTTAGCATAAATGTCAGTATCGAACACCCAGAGATTAGGAGAAGTACAAGTATTCTCTTGCTATGAAGATGTGGGGTGCACTGTACCTTTAAGAGAGTTAAAAGCTGGTAGAGCTACTTGACAACACCAAGTGTTCTTAATAAGGTAACAATGTAACAATTGGTCAAAAGCTAAATTATCTGGTTGCCTGGAAATGACAAAACAGATTAAAATTAGGCCAATCAGTTTAAATAATACCCCAAAAAATACCAAATCCCAATCCAGTTTGAATTGAGTATATTGACAATTTTAAAAGCCAATGACAAAATCCGATGCTTTGGGAGTAAAACTCCAAGGAAAATTGAGCAGTAGAGAGGAGAACTGCCAAGCCAATGATATCAATCATACTGCCCAGAAAATAGCTCCCTTAAAAGGTTTTCGATCAGTAACTTGTGAAGCAGGCTCCCCAAGAAGAAGAAAAGAAGACCGAAATACAGAGTAGAACGAAAGCTGCCTGGTTTTGAGATAAGACATATTGTTTTGTAAATCGTAATCGGGAGTTTTATCGGACTAGTATTGTATAAGGGAAGGTAAAAGATAGATTAGAGTAAGGACTTGTAAATAGTTAATAGCTAATTATTCTTTGTTATAATTGAAGAAATAAAGTTGTTAATTTTTACTTTAAATAGTTCTTGGCCACTCGAATTTTACAGATTACTGCACGGGATAAATCTTTTCTCTGTTGCAGGTTTTAAATTAAGCAGGAGAGTTTACCCGGTGTTGTAACACTCTCTATAAACATCAACTCTCATTAACTTAGCAAACTAGGAAGGGCTAGTGTGAATTATGCTGCTTCTGTTTCTGGCCCATCTCAGCTGTGTGGTTGACGTTTTTTGCAATGGAATCATGCTGGCCTGCAATGCCATTGACCTTTCTCAATTTTATTGAATTTAAGACATAAGAGATGAAAACCCTGACTACTAGGAAACAATATTCTAATCTTGTGTACCAACCTGGCCTCAACTTTAAAATCTATTGAAATCAAAACATTTAACAGCAATTAAATAACATTGTCTAATCCATTTAACTTTGCCTGAAGTATTCAAATTTTCTGAGTTGGGATGAACAATGATTTTCCACTTTAAAATAGAAAGGTGTTGAAATAGGTATCAAACAAAAGCAAGAGGTTAAAAAGAAGCCTTACCTGCTTTTTCCTTGGACTGAGCTTTCTTTCTTGGTTTCACTACAACAAGACAGGAAATATAGAAATTAATGGCAACTTGAAATATAGTCATGAATATCTATGCAAAAAACTGGAGTTTATGCACTGCCAATGGCCAAGATGGTGATGAGGAGGGGACTGAGATTGCGGTCTGTGCCACCTTCCTGCCTCCACGCTGATTAGGATTGTGCCATCCCTTTCGGGGATGATTAATGCCTAATTATGGGTTTTTATCACTGCTGCTGGTGTGGTCTGTTGCCATGTGGGCAGCACACCATGCAAACTTGTGCAAGTTACTTGAAATCTCCTGAGTTGGATTCCTCATCTAAAGGCACTCCATGTTTGATTGAGAGACATTGTTTTAATTTTAAATATATACTTTATTCATAAAACCGTCTCTTTATAGATATTGTCAAAATCCAATTCAGTTCTGTACAGTAGCATATCAAGTAAACAAAGAAGTATTTGAGATTGACTCCATCCAAACAACTGACAATTTCACCAAAGGAAACAATGGGGCTTGCTTGGAGCTACAAACCATCTTCCCAACCATTCATACACACCATCTCTAACCAGTGATCGGGTATGGTAAAATTCATAGTAAAGGGTCATGCAGGGTGGTTTGTTCAGCAAGGCAGGAACAGTCTATGACTATGACTGGCATTGATACCTTATAGGTTAGGGGCTGAGGGGGAAAGGTGGGCAGATAAAGGCAGATAGGTCAATTAGCCTACAAGGTTTAACTTCAGCATTGACATGCCACTTATTCCACATTATTTTAATCTGTCCTGCAAAGGTATTACATAAACATATGTAATATAGAGAGATAAGTGTGGTTCCAGCTTCATATAGAGGCTATAAATTTGCGAGCCTCTCAGTTTGATTATTTTAAACATATGAACAAGATAAAGATGAGGTATGGAATTTCTGCATATAACAGAGAAATCGAACTAATACTGAAATTAAAGAGTTTCTAGAAGGTAGAGGAGGGCGGCCTTACAATTTTAGTTAGTCGCTACAATTTAAAGTTTTTGTGAGGAATGCAGTTTGAGAGTAAAAGTTAGAAATTAGGGTCTAGAGGTACTGTTACGGCTCGAGTTGAGGTGGGTTAGTGACTAGTGACTAGGATTACAGTTAGAAGTTGGTGGCCGGATTAAGTTTAGGATTACAAATAGGATACAGTGACGAAAGTTAAAGTCAGGGGCTGGAATTAGAGGTCAGTAACAAACGGTAAGATTAGGGTTAGGGTTGGAACCCGCTATTGACAACGGTATTGTCACTCGTTTCTTTTAAATCTAAATAACAACTATTGGACAAAAGCAGCATAAACGGGCAGTGGGTAAACTGTGGGTTGCCCACAGCTGAGTATCCCCGTCCCTAGGTCCACGATCCAGGAGATTAACAACAGGCGGCACTTACCCGGCATTTTCAGCGGCCGGGACGGTAAAAGTTTTAGTTTTAGTTTTCCGAAGTGCCCCTCCCCCAACTGAAGTGGTCTCTATGTTCATCAATAACGCGGTGACTTTAATTCGGTGAAGTGAGGAGACGGACGCCGAGTCATCTCCCTGGTAACCAGCGCCGCATAAACCCGGAAATATAAGGAAGTCATTTCCGGGTCAGCCGGCATTCCCCCTGCCAACCTGGGCTTGTGTGTTAAAACCAAGCTGGAGGAGCGTGGAGACTTGGGCTGTGTGATAGGGTTGTGCGAGTGTTGGTTGTTTTGCAAATGTTACACGTACCAGCCTTCGATTTGAGACGACTTTCTTCACCGGAAGTGGAAGAACTAGCGACTTTAAGAGCTAGTTTCTTCCTTAAAACGTCTTTCACGACCTCGGGGTATTACAAACACTTGGCAGCCAATGAGTATTTTTTTGAACTATCTGTTGTAATGTAAGAACGGAGCTGGCAATTTATGCATAGTAAGGCCCAGCAAGGAATGCTATTGATCAGAAAGTGTTTTGTAGTGATGATGTGCCTCAGAGAAGGTCCGCGGTTTATTTCTCCACATCTTTCGCTTTCCTCTTTCTGTAGGAGTCTCTCAGTTTCGATTTCTGTGAGCAATGTGACTAGGGAAAATAATACGTTCCTGATGCTTTCCTCATTTGAAGGAAACGCGTCATTATTCACGCAAGATCCTTTGCCAAAAAGTGGCTGTTGCTGTTCGAGTTTTTAATTCTATCACCATCGCCACCGTTGGCTAAGGCTTGTAACCTTGAGCGTGAGCTGATTTACAAAACGGCAGAAATGAGCACCCATTGATGCTTTAATTAAACTTGCTTCCTAGGGTGACTTTTTGTGTGGGGAGAAGACAAGTAATAAAGAATGTCACAATTGAGCCAAGATCACAGGGAGGTTGAGGGCTACTGTCTATATTGTCCTTTTATGAGTAGGGAGGTTTGTACCGATACCGTGGGGAAGGGAAGGGAAGGGAAGGGTGCTGCCAATTCGTTAGCAGCTGGCAGGGAGGAGGAAGCAGACACAGAATAAATTCAGGATTAATGAATACCTGATAAAACTCAGAGCTGGGATGCAGGACAGAAAGCATAATTCTGGGATAGTCATGGCAAATCCCTAAATCTTACATGCTAGTGATGTTGTTGGCTAAGTATTTAGACCTCAGATAGGTCTTAATTTAATGCCCCGATTGATAGTGTCTCTGACACTATGTCATTCTTTCAAATGCTGTACTTCTAAATCAACCTGGAATTTTGTGTTCCAGTGCTAGGTGTGGGATTTTCCATTACCAAGAATTTTGACTTGGAAGTATGAGTGTTATCATTGTGATATCGGTTCCAGTTCAATGAGAATGACTGATATCCACAAGAACAATGATATGCTTGTCTGGATGTTGATCGCCACTCTCAAATCTTTCCTTTTTCTAAAAAAAAAATGTGTATTTGGTGTTTGTCATTCTCAAAAGAACGTAGCTTCCCATGTTAGAAAATAAACTCGTAAAATTTGAAATCAGAAAATCATGGAGGTAGCATCTTTTTTCTGATAATTTGAAGTTTTTTTTCTGCTGATCTGATGAGATTTGATGATATAATTGATGAGAAGCTGATTCACTTTGTATAGAATAGCTGAACCTGAAGAGGAGCTTGGAGAGTAAATTGAAAGTTAATCTAAGATAGCAATATTTCAGTGGTTTAGTGGCTAATTTATGGAACAGGCTAGGGAGATGTTGAAATACTGTTGATTCAAAGGAAATTTATATTTATTTCAGAAGATGATGTTTTGGAAAATTGTATTGTATGCTATTCAAGGTTTGTGAGAAGATTTGTAGCTCGGGTGCTCGTTGCTGTGGTTCTGTTCGCCGAGCTGGAAGTTTTTGTTGCAAACGTTTCGTCCCCTGTCTAGGTGACATCCTCCGTGCTTGGGAGCCTCCTGTGAAGCGCTTCTGTGGTGTTTCCTCCGGCATTTATAGTGGCCTGTCCCTGCCGCTTCCGGTTGTCAGTTTCAGCTGTCCGCTGCAGTGGC
>NC_057718.1:84105734-84118943 GCF_004010195.1 Chiloscyllium plagiosum
ACCGGCCACTACAGCGGACAGCTGAAACTGACAACCGGAAGCGGCAGGGACAGGCCACTATAAATGCCGGAGGAAACACCACAGAAGCGCTTCACAGGAGGCTCCCAAGCACGGAGGATGTCACCTAGACAGGGGACGAAACGTTTGCAACAAAAACTTCCAGCTCGGCAAACAGAACCACAGCATTGTATGCTATAAATATATTGGGTATAATATGTTTGGGAGTAACTAATGACTTTGCAAGTATAATTCCCAGAGCTCCCCTCCACTTTTTTTTTATATTTCTAGTTCTATCATCGTTACTGAGATGATGGGTGAATGAGCTGAACTATGCTCTTTTTGTTCTATGCTCCTACTTAACATTTGAATTATTGAATAATTTGAATTTTAAAAATTCAATTCTTGGACTGTGGGTGTGGCCATACCAAATTGCCTTGGAGAAGATGTGAGCTTTATCACTGAATGTAGTAGATCACTTAAATTTTTCTTTTGAAGTAAAGGAACATGACTGTCCTTAGCAGCTCATGCAGTAGCAATCTTCCCAAAAAAAATTAATCTAATATTTTAAAAGGTCTGACCTTTTATGTGAGGGTCAAATTTGTAAACAAGTTGCAAAAATGTCAGGCTTTTATTGTTGATAGTAGTAATTTGCCTTACACCACCTTCAACATAATAAGTGGATTCTGGAAAATAAAGTTTGAAGAATTATAAAATATGGAAACGCAAAATAATCCATTCATAATCTGCCTTGCAAAGTTCCCAAGTTGATTGTGTTTTTTGTTTTGTATAACTGTATTCCTCACCACAACAATTCGGATAAGTATAGCGAAGGCAATTTGCACTTTTTCAAGTATAGTCATTCATGTAATTTTGGAACAACAAAAGTGCAGTACAGTCCCACAAACAGCAACATGATAATGACCAGATAATCTCTGTTTTAGTGATGTGTTTGAAGGAAAAGGTTTGGTTAGAACTGTAGGTAGAACTTGCCTCCGTGTATTAGAAGTACTCAGAATTGATAACTATTTAGTTGCAATATATAATACCTGATTCATCTTTTGAACAGTGATCACCAAAAATGAATTTTGGAAGGAGACCAAACAGAGGAGGAAACTTCAACAAATCTCGTAGTGGTACAGGAGGAGGAAGTAGGAAAGCCTCAGGAAAAGCATGGGATGATGGGGATGATTTTAGTTTTGCCCAAAAACCAACTGTCCCAACCAGGACTCGGAATAGAGGAAAAGGAAAATCTGGAGTTGGAACTGGGGCCAGAAGTGGAACAGGAGCCAGATCTGGAGTTGGAAGTAGAGGAGGAGCCACATCTGGAGTTGGAAGTAGAGGAAGAGCGAGAACTGGAATTGGAAGTGCAGCAAGAACAGGAATTAGGAAATCTGCTAATGAAGGGATCGAGGACCAATCAGAGTTCAACTTATTTGGCAATATAAAATCACAAAGGTAGGTGCAGAACATAACCAACATGGGTTAAGAAGTTTGGCTGTGCCTAGATAATTTGAATCTGCTTGTTCAACAAATAATTTAGAATGTACAACAATACAGCATAGGAACAGGCTGTTCAGCTGACTATGATGCCATTCTAAACTAATCACATTTGTCTGCACAGGATCTGTATCCTTCTTTTCTTTGCCTCGTCATATGACTGTCTAGATGCCTCTTAAACCTTGCTTTTGTGTCTGCTGTACCATCTTCCCTGGCAGTGTGTTCCAAGCACCCACCATCCTCTGCAAACAACATGCCTCGCACATTTCCTTTAAAGTTTCCCTCTCTCACCTTGAATCTCTGTCCCCTGGTATTTGACATTCCCGTGCTGGGAATAAGACTCCAACTATCCACCCATCCATACCTCTTGTAATTTACAATATACTTCCGTCAGGTTACCCCTCAGCCTCCAAAGCCGTAACAAAAACAATCCAAGTTTATCCAATCTCTCCTTACGCTAATTCACTCCAGTCCAAACAACACCCTGGTAAACCTCTTGGGCATCCTCTCCAAAGCCTCCACCTCCTTCCTATGGTGTGGTGACCAGAACTACACACACTGCTCCAAATGTGGCTGAATTGAAGTTTTATACTACTACGTCATGATTTACCACCTTCATATTCAATACCCTAACTGATGAAGGCAAGTATGCTATACCATGTTATCCACTTGTGTTGCCACTTTACGAGAGCTATGGACTTGTACCCAAGGTCCCTCTGTATGTCAATACTCCTAAGGGTCCTGCCCTTTGCTGTATATTTTCCCCCTGTATCTGAACTCTGAGTGCAGTACCTCTCACTTGTCTGGATTAAACTCCATTTGCCATTCTCCATTCAACTTTCCCACTGTTTTATGTCCTGCTGTATCCTTTGACAACCTTCTTCACTGTCCAAAACTCCACCAATTTTCATGCCGTCAGCAAACTTACTAATCAGGCCACCTAAATTTTCATCCAAGTCATTTATATATATTGCAGACAACAGAAGTCCCAGCATTGATCCTTGTAGAACACCACTGCTCACAGACCTCCATTCAGAAAACACGCCTCCACAACAGCCTTCTGTTTTCTATGACCAAGACAATTTTATGTTCAACTTGCCAACTCACCATGGATTCCATGTGACTTTATCTTCTCGACCAGCCTACCAAAGAGGAACCTTGTCAAATGCTTTAGTAAGTTCATGTAAACGACATCCAGTGCCCTACACTTATCAATTATCTTTGTCACTTCCTCAGCAAGCTCAAATTTGAGGGGCAAGAATTCCTCTGCTCAAAGCCATGCTGACTAGCTCTGATAAGTCCATTCTTTTCCAAATGTGAGGAAATCCTGTCCCTAAGAATCTTCTCCAATAATTTTCTTACCACTGATATAAGGCTCACTGGCCTATAATTTTCTCAATAATGCTTGTTGCCCTTAAAGGAACGCCACTAGCTATTCTCCTGTATTCTGGGACCTTGCATGTGACTAACAAGGATACAAAGATCTCTGACAAGGCCCCAGCAATCTCCTGTCTTGTCTCCTGGGTTAGATTCCATCAGTCTCTGGGACCTATCCATCTTAATGTTTTCAAGACATCCAACACTTCCTCCTCCTTGATATCGACATGCCCCAGAATATCAACACATCCTTCCCAAATCTTATCATCTTCCATGTCCTTCTCGATGAGTACTGATGCAAAGTATTCAGTAGGACGAAACCCACTTCCTCTGGCTGCTAGCCTCCTTGAGTGGACCTACCCTTTCCCTAATAACCCTCTTGCTCCTAACATATGTATAAAATGCCTCTATTCTCCTTGATCTATCTTGCATTTTGAGGTCCCCTTCTAGCCCTACTCATTTCTCAAGTTCTTTTCTTTTGTATTCAAGCCTTGTTTGGTTTCAGTTTTCTAAACCTTACACATGCCTCCCTTTTTCTTTTTGACAAAACGGTCAATATCTCTTGGCATCCAAAGTTCCCGAATCATGCCATCCTTATCTTTCATCCTCACAGGAACATGCTGGTCTTGAACTCTGATCAACTGACGTTTAAAAGACACCCACAGATGTAGATTATGCTTCAGTTAATTTCTCCAGTTACTGTCTACTTTCTCCAGATAGTTCCTGCCTAATACTGTAGTAATTAGCCTTCCCCCAATTTATCATTTTCATCCAAGGATCAGTCTTATCCTTATCCATAACTATCTTAAAACTTACAGAACATTGATCACTATTCCCAAAATGCTTCCCCACTACAGCTTTGATCATTTGCCTCATTCCTCAAGACAAGGTCCCTTCCCTAGTTTGACAATGACATGTTGTTTCACAAATTCCTTCTGGATGCACCTAACAAATTCTGCCCCAGCTGAGCCCCGGGACTAAGGGAATCCAAAATACTAATATTGGGCAAATTAAAATCACCTACTACAACAATCCTGTTTTTACATCTTTCTGTGGTCTGTTTACATTATCTGTTCCTCTATCTCTCCTTCTGGCTATTGTAGAAAGCCTATTGTAGAATCCCAACATCACAATTGCTCCTTTCTTATTCCTGACTTCTACCTAAGGAGAAAGTGAGGACTGGAGATCAGAGTCAAAGCATGGCAAGTCAAGCAGCATCCGAGGAGTGGGAGAATTAACATTCCAGGCATAAGCCCTTCATCATTCCTGATGAAGGGCTTATGTCTGAACCATCGACTCTCCTACTTCTCCGATGCTGCCTGACCACCTGTGCTTTTCCAGCACAACACTTTTTGACTTCTATCTAAATTAGTGAACATATTTGAATTGTGACTTGCTGTATTAGTGATATCCACCATTTAGTCAACAAATCTCTCAAACAAGTCATATATAATACATCATGAATTGGAAAGGAAGCCCATAATCTTTTAACCCATATGACTCTCATGGTGTTTGTAGCAATTGTTAAAGAAGTGACATTTGAGGATGCATGTGCACAAGTCATTTAACTGGTTAGTTTGTTGAGAAGTGGTTCTTTGGAACTGTAAATCGGAAAAAAGAAACAAGGTGTTTTTAAAGTGGAAGAGTCTTAAAACAAGTGAAAATGTAATCAGTATAACGTCTGAAATGAGTGGATGCATGACTGGATGGATGAAAGGATATTTCCTCTTGTGGGAGAATCTAAAACTAGGGGGTCAGAGTTTAAAACAGAGAAGAGGACTTCCCCAATATTAGTATATTTTCTGTGAACGTTGAAAATCTTCGGATTTTCATCACTCAAAAGGCAATGGATGCAGAATCTTTAAATATTTTTAAGGCAGAGGTAGATAGATCCTTAATAATTAAGGTAATTAACAAACTATGCAGGAATGTTGAATTTGAGGTTAAAATCAGATCAACCGTAATCTTTTATTGAATGATAGAGCAGGCTTGAAGAGCTGACTGGCATACTCTTATTCCTTCGTACATTTGCACTTAATTGCTTTTGTCTGACATAAATAGCTTTGAACTTATTTTGATTGATCTATTCAGACATGTTATGACACATCTCTGGGGAGCTGGGAGTGGAACCCAGCCCTTCTAGCCCAGAGGTCGGGATAACTACCACTACACCTCAGGCACCCTTAAAATGTTTTGTATGTTTGGGGCTGGAGGTGTGTGGTTAATAAGGTGAGAAGGGAAACACTTGTCTCATTCAGAATAAAAAGATCAAATAAATATTTTCGCTTCTTATCCAAGTAATCAGGCGGAGAATGTTGAGCTGTGTGTGCTTCAATGTCCACTGAATTAACAAGGGGCTTGGGTGGAAATTGGTCTTCACTTTGGCATGAATTTCAGTGAAAAAGAAATTCAAGAGTGCAATAAAGCAAACTGCTGATTGATTGCAAGCCTATTTTTTTGCTACTGGCCAAGGCAAGTTTCGTTCTCCTGTGTCTGTCATATTGAACTGATCCTGTGTCGCTTTTGAAACAATGCTTGAATGTCATTTAGTGCAAAGAAGAAATTAATTTATTCTGTTCAGAATCTGCTATATCTAGCAAATCTAGCAAAACTATAATTCATTTCATCCATAGATTTTAAATGAATGCCTTTGATAAGAATAAATGTTGCTGCAATTGTTCTGTTGACCTTTTTGGTAACTTTCCTTTCTGCAGCTCAAAAAGTGATAGCCAAAGGGGAGGAAAACTTGGATCCAAGTCCAATGATCACAGAGTGCTTTTGCAGACTATAAACATGACCACTGAAAACCAGAAGGATGTCAAGCAACTTCTCCAAGAGCTGCAAAATTATGAAAAGGAAGTTGCAGTACAGTAAGTTCATTTCATTTCCTATGCTATCAAGCTCCCTGTTTTCATTCAATCACAGAATGAAAGCACCAAGTGTATCCTGTCCCTTATTTGGACATATTTGTGAACTGGGTTAAATTTCTGTCCTAGTTCCACATTGATACCTTGAGTATCGTACTTCTCAAACGGAGGAGTGAGTGTTGTCATAAAGTCATAGAGATGTACTGCACGGAAACAGACCCTTCGGTCCAACTCATCCATGCCGACCAGATATCCCAACCCAATCTAGTCCCACCTGCCAGCACCCGGTCCATATCCCTCCCAACCCTTCCTATTCATATACCCATCCAAATGCTTCTTAAATGTTGCAATTGTACTAGCCTCCACCACATCCTCTGGCAGCTCATTCCATACACGTACCACCCTTTGCCCCTTGGGTCTCTTTTATATTAGATTAGATTAGATTACTTACAGTGTGGAAACAGGCCCTTCGGCCCAACAAGTCCACACCGCCCCGCCGAAACGCAACCCGCTCATACCCCTATATTTACCCCTTACCTAACACTAGG
Organism: Chiloscyllium plagiosum; assembly: GCF_004010195.1. NCBI lineage: Eukaryota > Metazoa > Chordata > Chondrichthyes > Orectolobiformes > Hemiscylliidae > Chiloscyllium > Chiloscyllium plagiosum. Next base: position 84,112,024 of record NC_057718.1, read on the forward strand.
GGCAATTTAGCATGGTCAATTCACCTAACCTGCACATCTTTGGACTGTGGGAGGAAACCGGAGCACCTGGAGGAAACCCACGCAGACACTGGGAGAACGTGCAAACTCTACACAGTCAGTCGCCTGAGGCGGGAATTGAACCCGGGTCTCTGGCGCTGTGAGGCAGCAGTGCTAACCACTGTGCCGCCCACTCACTCTAAACCTATGCCCTCTAGTTCTGGAATCCCCGACCCCAGGGAAAAGACTTTGTCTATTTATCCTATCCATGCCCTTCATAATTTTGTAAACCTCTATAAGGTCACCCCTCAGCCTCTGACGCTCCAGGGAAAACAGCCCCAGCCTGTTCAGCCTCTCCTGTAGCTCAGATCCTCCAACCCTGGCAATATCCTTGTAAACCTTTTTCTGAATCCTTTCCAGTTTCACAACATCTTTCTGATAGGAAGGAGATCAGAATTGCACGCAATATTCCAACAGTGGCCTAACCAATGTCCTGTACAGCCGCAACAGGACCTCCCAACTCCTGTACTCAATACTCTGACCAATAAAGGAAAGCATACCAATTGCCGCTTTCACCATCCTATCTACCTGCGACTCCACTTTCAAGGAGCTATGAACCTGCACTCCGAGGTCTCTTTGTTGAGCAACACTCCCTAGGAATTTACCATTAGGTGTATAAGTCCTGCTAAGATTTGCTTTCCCAAAATGCAGCACCTCCCATTTATCTGAATTAAACTCCATCTGCCACTTCTCAGCCCATTGGCCCATCTGATCCAGATCCTATTGTAATCTGAGGTAACCCTCTTTGCTTTCCACTACACCTCCAACTTTGGTTGTCCTGTGATGAGTTTACTCAGTTTGAATCCAAAGAGGTGAAAGGTAGGGATTAACTTAAAACCATCACCAGGGAAGAAGTACCTGGCAAGCCATTGCACCTAAAGGACTGGATGGCCTGTATCTAAATAGTGGAGTCACAAATAATAATCTTCCAAAATTCTCCAAGCTTCCAGAAGGGGTCTAATGGGTTAGAAAGTAGCAAATGTAACACCTGTATTCAAGAAAGGAGCAGGGCAGGAAGCACAAAACTATCGGCCAGTCAGTCTAACCTGTCATAGGGCAAATGCTAGAATCCATCATTAAAGGGGTTGTAGAGGATACCTAGAAAATCACAGTGTAATCAGACAGAGCCATAATGTCTTTGTGAAAAGGTTTCACTACCTATTATAGGTTTCTGAAGTAATAATTTTCAGTGGATAGATGGAAGCTGGTAGATGTAGGGTACTTTGATATCCATAATGGTGTTAAATAAAGCTGTAATATCAAAGGGTATTGCACAAAGTAGGAAGACATGGAGTAGGCAATAACACATTGCTATGGATAAAGAATTGGTTAGCTAACAGATTAGGGATAACTGGTTCTCTTTGGGATGGCAAGCTTTAAGTAGTGAAATGCTACAGGAATCTGTCTGTAATCTGTATCAATTAATTTGTTGATGGGACCTATACATATTAACTGAACTTGTCAATGACATCCGAGCAAGTAGGAAGGAAAGTAAGTTGAGAAGTGGAGATAGAGTGTGCAATAGTGTGTAGACAGGTTTAATGAGTTGATAAAAGGATTGGCAGATTAAGTATAATATGGATAAATGCAAACTTGTCTGTTTTGGCAGGAAGAATAGAAAAGTACTGTACTATTCAAATGGGGAGAAAGTGGAGGACACTGATGCAGAGACATCTGGATGTCCTGGAACCTGAATCACAGAAAATTAGTTGGCAGATGTTTGGCAAGTGATTAAGAAAGAAAAGGTAACATTTTATTTATTGAGAGAGGGACGGGATATAAGAGGAGAAGATTTCCTGTAGCTGTACACATCCAGAGTACTGTGTACAATTCTTGTCTCCTAGAACACCACCATAATTAAAATAAAACATTGGATTCTAAAGCAAATGTATTCAGAGAAGATTGCACCCAATTCATTCTTGATTGAAGGACTTGCTTTATGACAAAAGGTTGAACGGGTTAGGTTTATATCCATTGGCATTTACAAGAATGAGAGATAATCTTATTAAAATACAAATCTTTGAGGGAACTAGTTTTAATAGATACGAGGAGGATTTGCATTTCTAACTTTGATTCATGTAGTAGGGCATCCAGATCATGCTGTACCATAAACTCCTGAAAACCCTGTCTATTTAAATAGTTTATGCTTCTCTATTCTGCCAGCTTCTATTCTGTGTGCTAAAAGTTTGCCCAACCACTTAACCTGTGTATGTCCCCTTGCAAATTCTCTAATTCCTCTTATTCTTCTATGTACTTGGTGTGATCAGCAAACGTTGCTACAATAGATTGAGTCCTTTCATGGAAGAAAATTTGGCACTGAGTTGAGATATTAAAACTTGATGCAAGAAAGAAGTTTTAAGGAACACTTAAATGTTGGAGAAGCTTACAGAGGGATTACCGGGCTTTACAGCTTGGGGACCTGAAGGTATAGTCATTAATATTAGAATGAAGAATTTGAAAGCTGCATAGTTAGAGGAAAACAGCATTCCTGGAGAAATTTAGGTCTGGAAGAGGACTGAAGTCGTGGTGGGATTTGGTCAGAAGGATGAGATTCCTTATCTATGAAAGTAATTTGTGACCTTCGCTTTTACATTGGCACAAAATCAATTTTAAGAGTCTGAACAATTGTGTTCATGCTATGTATGATGAAATTGTTTTCACTATGATTGAAGTGAATGAATTTTTCTTAGTGGTCAATTTCTTTCCTTGGTTGGGCTATTGTTAGTGTATCCTGAAATTTACTTTTGCAGGTGCAAAAATATCTTTTCTTTTCCCATTTACCATTATGTCTCCAATATGATTTTGTTTTAGTGCACAATGTATCTTTTTTTTAAAAGTAACTTGCAAACCTGTTTCCCTTCAAATAGAGTGAAACTTTATTCTCAATTTCAGGAAATCTTATGTTCCTGTCGTGATTAGAGATAAGATTCTGACCATTTAGACTTTTTTGTAACAAAGGGAAAGAAATCCTGATATTCAGCATTGCACACAAGTTATTGGAAATCACTCCCTCCCCACACTTGTCTTAGCTTCCTACAGAAAGAATTCTCAGAGCAGATGGGAAATGTATAATTTTTTGTGCACGTACACAGTCAGATGCATGCTCGTTTGCCCTATCGTCCTTAATGTTTTCCATTAAATCTAACAAATGCTCTAAAGAATTGTTGTGTTCAAACTTTGACCAACAAAAAAATTCATATCCGTTGGAATGATTTGGAACAACTTAAAAAAAAACATCACTGCTGCTTAAACTTGGATTGTGAGATGTGTGATTGAACTGTAATCAACATCATTTAAAGACCATCTCCATCATTAAGTTGCAATTATATCATCACTGAAACAATGTTTGTTTTTCTAAGTAATTTATATTTTCAACTGACAAAATTTGTCATTACCAGTGCATTTGGAGTTCACAGAGCACATCAGTATTTGATGATTAACCTGTAAAAACATGATTTCAGTTTCTGCTGCTATTTGTCTACTAAAATGCTATTGCATATCAGTCATGAAATCCCTACAGCCTCTCAGAAGATAACGTAAATTTGCAATTCGCACACACCAGCTTCTGCAAACAGTTAAAGTCTATTAAAGTCTGTACAAGGTAGGTGACCTCTTTTGACACTCTTTGTAAGCGTGCGAAGTCAAGTCAAAAGAGGCCCCGAACAAAGGAAATACATCCCCTTTATACAGGTCAGTTGGTAATGCTCACAGGTACTCCGGCCACTCCCATAGTCACATGCCACACAAGACAACCCCCTAGCCACTCCCTCACAGTCACATGTTAACTTGGGTACAATGGTAAGACGAGATCTTCCTCGCAGATAATGTAAGTGTCCTCATCCTGGGGAATTGCTATGCAGGTGATTTCCCAAGACAATGTAGGTGTGATATGCCTAGCTTCAGGGGATGGCTATGAAAGCATTTCTGAATGGAAGAGATTGAATGACTGTCTGAATGGGTGGGAGTCATCCGCATTCCTGCGTGAATGTTGTCCCCACCCACTTCCAGAATGTTCAGTCAGTGCAGTCTAACCTTTTAATACTACATTAATGTCCAGAGAGAGAGTCCCATTGAATCTTTTAACATTACACCCTTCTCTAAATGTCCTTCAGAAGGTGGTGGTGAACTGCTTTCTTGAATTGCTGCAGTTCATGTGGTGTAGATACGCTCTCAGTACTGTGAGGAAGGGAGTTCCAGGATTTTGACTCTTATGATATAGTTTCATGTCAGGGTGGTGTGTAGCATCAAGGGGAATGTGCAGATAATTAATAATGTGCCCATGTATCTCCTGCCTAGTCCTTCCAGATGGTGGAAGTTGCAGGTTTGTCGAAGCATCTTTGGTGAATTTTTTAAGTGCATCTTATAGATAGTACACATCATTGGTATTGTGCATATGTAGTGGGTGGACTGAACATTGAAGATGTCAGCTGGGGTGTAAATAAAGCAGACTGCTTTATCCTGGATTTTATTGAGCTTGAGTATCATTGAAGCTGTACTCATCCAGGCACATATTCCATCCTGTAGAATCTACCTGGGAATAGGCTGTTTTGGATCAATTTAAAACTCCGTTTGAGGGAGAACAACTTAAGCCTCAAACCAGTATCCTTAGCTTAAATAAAGTTGATGAGAATTATGAAGAAAGAATTACCTAAAGTATATTGTAAAAATAGACTAAAGGAAAGTCAGTGGATGAGCAGTAGCAAACATTTTAAGCAGATATTTCATAATGTTCAACAATAGTTCCTCCTGGTCAAAAAGAAGGACTTGATGAGAACAGTGAACCACCCATGGTTAACAAAAGTAGTCAAGAAGATTATCCAATAAAAAACTAAGGCTTACAAAGTAGCAACACTCGTGACAGGCCAGAGGATTAGGAATATTTTAGTAATCAGCAGAAGATAATTAAAGAGCTAAAAAAGATGCAGAAAATTGATTTTGAAAGTAAATTAGCAAGAAACATTTTTTAAAAAAAACAAAAGTTTTTACAGGTATGTGAAAATCAAGAGTAGCGAAAATAAGTTTGGGAACCTTGGAGGATGCAACTGGGCAATTAATAATAGTGTACAGGGAAATGGCAGATAATTTAAACCATTATTTTGCACCAGTCTTCATGGTGGAGAGCACTACAAACATCCCAAAGATAGCAAGGGGCTAGTGAGAGGAATGACCTAGTAACAGTTTCTATTAAAAGGGGCAAAGTGTTTGACCAACTAATGGGACTGAAGGCAGACAAGTCACTAGGACCTGATGATCTGCATCCAAGTGTTTTAAAGAAAGTGACCACAGAGATGGTGGAGGTATTGTTCAAAATATTCCAGGAGGATTCCAGTGCATTAGAAAACTGTGAATGTAACTCCCCTGTTCAAGAATGGAGGGATGCAGAAAGTGAGAGAACATAGGCCAGTTAGCCTAACTACTGTAATTGGGGAAAATGCTAGAGTCCATTAGGAAGGAAGAAAAAAAAATAGTACATTTAGAAAGGTTTAAACAAAGTGTTTTTTTTTTTGAAAGAAAATAGTGTTTGACAAATTTGCTAGAGTTATAGAGTCATAGAGATGTACAGCATGGGAACAGACCCTACGGTCCAACCCTTCCATGCCGACCAGATATCCCAACCCAATCTAGTCCCACCTGCCAGCACCCGGCCCATCTCCCTCCAAACCCTTCCTATTCATACACTGTTTTAAAAAATTCTCAAGGTCAGGTTCGTAGGAGAGTAGTCTGACACAGAACAAACGACCAAGAGGCGAGTCTGCTAGAATATGGGCATTTTATTCCCCGCAGCGTCGCCACAACCAGGTCTCATACAACGGGTCTGGCTTATACTCACTCTACATGTTACCGGAACTGGGAGCCGTCAGTTCTCGTAGAGCGGTTGCCAACAACCCACGCTCGGCGGTTAAACGTAACCCCGGAGCAGACTCACCGAACTGGAGACTTTTCCAGCTGATATACTCTTTTCCAGATATAAACATTCATGTGAACAGCAGAGCAAGGCTAAAAAACACATTCCATTCTGGTTACATACAGATAAGAAGATTCACACGGGGAGGTGTGTAATAAGATTCACACGGGACTAAGCAACACCTCCATTCCGGTTAGATTCACACATGTATTGGGACATAATTTTTAACCGTTTCACCACATACACCCATCCAAATGCCTCTTAAATGTTACAATTGTACCAGCCTCCACCACTTCCACTGCAGCTCATTCCATACACGTGAAAAAGTTGCCCCGTAGGTCTCTTTTATATCTTTCCCCTCTCACCTTAAACCTATTCCCTCTAGTTCTGGAATCCCCGATCCCAGGGAAAAGACTTTGTTATTTACCCTACCCATGTCCATCATAATTATAAACCTCTATAAGGTCACACCTCAGCCTCCGATGCTCCAGGGAAAGCAGCCCCAGCCCGTTCAGCCTCTCCCTATAGCTCAAATCCTCCAACCCTGGCAACATCCTTGTAAATCTTTTCTGAACCCTTTCAAGTTTCACAACATCTTTCCGATAGGAAGGAGACCAGAATTGCAAGCAATATTCCAACAGTGGCCTAACGAATGTCCTATACAGCCGAACATGACCTCCCAACACCTGTACTCAATACTCTGACCAATAAAAAAGAGCATACCAAACGCCGCCTTCACTATCCTATCTACCTGTGACTCCACTTTCAAGGAGCTATGAACCTGCACTCCAAGGTCTCTTTGTTGAGCAACACTCCCCAGGACCTTACCATGAAGTGTATAAGTCCTGCTAAGATTTGCTTTCCCAAAATGCAGCACCTCCCATTTATCTGAATTAAACTCGATCTGCCACTTCTCAGCCCATTGGCCCATCTGGTCAAGATCCTGTTGTAATCTGAG
>NC_057718.1:84119192-84127899 GCF_004010195.1 Chiloscyllium plagiosum
CGTCGATTCTCCTGCTCCTTGGATGCTGCCTGACCTGCTGCGCTTTTCCAGCAACACATTTTTCAGCTCTGATCTCCAGCATCTGCAGTCCTCACTTTCTCCTAACCCTCTTCGCTGTCCACTACACCTCCAATTTTGGTGTCATCTGCAAACTTACTAACTGTACCTCTTATGCTTGCATCCAAATCTTTTATGTAAATGACAAAAAAGAGGAAATTTTGATAAAGGTGAAATGGTTAGATCTGGTGTACAGGTAGTTCTGGTATTATGCACATTTCAGCAGCGTGATTTGGCTATAATGTTGCTGAAGAATTAGGGAACAGTATTCTGGAGAAAACTTATATCCATTGGCAATAGCGCAATTCCAGCGGGGATTAGTTCACATGCTTCGTCTGTGCATGCACCGATTTACACGCCAAAATCTCAGCGCCATTCTGCGCATGCGCCAATGTCAGCTGCTGACAGAGCAGCTTTCTATGAGAGGTACTATACAAAGAGCAGCTTTCTTACATTTTTTTAAATGTACTGTGTTAGATTTAATTTTTTTTATTAATAAATATGATTTCAGGCTGTGCTATACTTTGCGTTAGACTTTTGAGTGATTTTTGTGCAGTCATGAGTACGTTTTGATGGTGTGCTCCAACCCCACTTTTCCCATAGGCCCCATTATTTCTATTAAGCAAGGTTTCCCTGGTACACAACTATGGTTTGACAGGAGGGCTCCTGTATTTGGATTTTCCGAAGGTATTCAATATGGTGCCATATAAAAAGCACCAGAGAGGAGCTCAGAGTTGTGGTGATAATATATTGGCATGGATTGAGAGTTGGTTAACACACAGACTAACTCAGAATTGGGATTAACGGTTTTTCAGTTTGGAGAGTTATAACTTGCGGACTGCACAAAGATCAGTTCTGGGTCCTCAGTTATTTATTTTCTACATTAAGGACTTAGAGGAGTAGACAGATTGCAATGTATCAAAACTTACTTGTGACACAAAATTAAATGAGAAGTTGCGAGATGAGAACATAATTATATCCACTTTACAGATTAATTAGATTAAGAGAGTGGGCAAAAATTTGGCAGATGGAGTTTTTGTAGACAAGTGTGAGGTCATGATGTTTAGAAGGAAAAATTAAAAGGCAGCCTACTACTTAAGCAAAGGTGGACTCCAAAAAAGTGGAGTGCAGCAAATTCTGGGAGTCTTGCACATGAAACACAAAAAGTTCGCATCCAGGTGCAGCAAGTAATTAAGGCAAATAGCATTTTGGCCTTTATTGTGAGGGAATTGCAGATTAAAACAGGGACGTTTTGTTAGTTGTGCATGGTGTTGCTGAGGCTTCATTGAAGTTTAGAAGAAATGAGGGGTGAAGATAGTGAAACATAAAAGATTCTGAAGGGGCTTGAAAGGGTAGATGTTGAGAACATTGTTTTACTAGTGGGAGAATCTTGAACTTGGGGATAGTTACAGATTAAGGGGGCATTCATTTAAAACTGAGATGCAAAGGAATTTGTTCCCCCAGAGGGTAGTGAATTCTAGAATTCTCTAGCCAGGAAAGTTGATGGCGATGGCGATGGTGAGTTGTCATGAAAGAAGTATAGAGACTAGGGACAGTTCAGCCATGATCTTGTTGAATGGTGGGGCAAGCTTGAAGAGCCAGTTAGCTCACTCCACCTATTTCTTTTGATCTTCTGACGCTCTTGAATTGTGTCTTGTTGATGGTGGGAAAACAAAGTTACTTACTGCAGAATTCCCAGCCTCTGACCTACATTTTTTTTCTTGATTCAATTGTGGGACATGGCCATTCCTTCTGTGCCTCCGTTTATTGTCCATCTCTAGATGTCTTTTGGTCAGCATAGACATGATGGGCCAAAGGGCCAGTTTCTATGCTGTATGACCCTATGACTCTAGATTTCCTTAGAAGGTGGAGATGAGTGCCTCCTTAAACTGCTGCAGTCCACGTGCTGTAGGTGGACCCACAATGCTGTTAAGTCATTGTCCCAATGATACTGAATGAATAGCAATATATTTCTGAATCAGGGTGGTGTGTCTTGGAGCGGAGCTTGGAGATGATCGTATTCCCATGTCTCTGTTTCCTTTGTCCTTCTAGATGATAGTAGTTGTCGGTTTAGAAGATGAATGTAGCCATCTTTGGTGAATTTCTGCCGTGCATCTTTGAGATGATGTACACTGATGTTGCTGAGTCTCAGTGGAAGGATTGGATGTTTGTGGATGTGGTATCAACCAAACTGGCTGCTTTTTCCTGGGTGATAGTCATACATTACGGGAAAAGACTCTTTGATCCAACTCATCTGTGATGATATCTAGCTTCTTAAGATTCATTGGGGAGTATTCCATCACACTCCTGAGTTGTGCTTTGTAGATGGTGGTCAGCTCTGGGGAGTCGAAGTGAATTACTTGCTGCAGTATTACTAGCCTCTGACTTCTCATGTAGCAACTGTATTCATAGAGATGTACAGCATGGAAACAGACCCTCAATTCAACTCATCCATGCCGACCAGATATCCTAACCTAATCTAATCCTTTTTGCCCATATCCCTGTAAACCATTCCCATTCTTATACCCATTCAGATGCCTTTTAAATGTAATTGTACTAGCTTTCTCCACTTCCTCTGACAGCTCATTCCATACACGTACCACCATCTGTGTGAAAACACTGCACCTTAGGTCCATTTCAAATTTTTCCCCCTCACACCCTAAATCTATGCCCTCTAGTTTTGGACCCCCCCCCCCCCCCATCCCAGGTAAAATACCTCGTCTATTTGTCTGATCCATGCCCTTCATGATTTTATAAACCTCTATAAGGTCACCCCTCAGCCTCTGACACTCCAAGGAAAAAATCCCCAGCCTATTCAGCCTCTCCCTGTAGCTCAAATCCTCCAACCCTGACAACATCCTTGTCAATCTTTTCTGAGCCCTTCTAAGTTTCACAACATCCTTCCAATGGGAAGGAGACCAAAATTGCACACCTCCCAACTCCTATTCTCAATACTCTAACCAATAAAGGAAAGCATACCAAATGCAACCTTCGCTATCCTATCTACCTGCGACTGCACTTACAAGGAACTGTGAGCCTGCACCCCCCAGATGATCATTGTCTGGCATTTATGTGGCATAAATCTTACTTGCCTCTTATCAGTCTAATCTTGGATATTGTCCAGATCTTACTGCATTTGGGCAGGAACTGCTTCAGTATCTGAGGAGTTGCAAATGGTGCTGAACAGGAAGGTCATTGGAGCAGGTGAAGTGCTTGGGCTTAGGACACCACCCTGACGGGCTTCTGCAGCGAGTTGAGATGACTGACAGGTAGCACAGTAACTCTGGGGTTCGCACCACTGCTTCACAGCGACAGGGACCCGGATGACTAGATTGGGTTGGGATATCTGGTCGGCGTGGACGAGTTGGACTGAAGGGTCTGTTTCCATGCTGTACGACTGTATGACTGTCTGTGTGGGGTTTGAACATTCTCCTCATGTCTGCATGGGTTTCCGCTGGGTGCTCCAGCTTCCTCCCACAGTGCAAAGATGTGCAGGTTAGATGGATTAGCCATACTAAATTGTCCTGTAATATACAGGGATATGCAGGCTCAGTGGAATAGCAATGGCAAATGCAAGGTTACAGGATTAAGGTGGGTTCTTGGCCTGGGTGTGATATATGGTGCACACCCAATGGGCCGTATGGCCTATTTCTGCATTGTTAGGGATTCTATGACCTCTAACAACCACAACCATCTTTCTAAGTGTCAGATATAACTGCAACCATCACTGATTCCAGTTCTGCACGTGCTGCTTCATGGCTCGCTCAGTTAAATACAGCCTTGATATTAAGGACAATTGCCCTCACTTCCCCTCAGGATCTTTGCTCTGTTGTCCATGTTTGGTCCAAGGCTGTAATAGGTTAGGAGCTGAGTGACCCTGGCAGAACCCAAATTCAGTTTGTGAGCAGGTCATTGTTGAGTAAGTGCTTCTTAATAGCACTGTCAATGACATCACTTTGCTAATGATTTTGATTAGATTGAGTGAAAATTGGCCTTGTTGGATTTTCCATGTTTTTTATGGACACTGCATACTTAGACAATTTTCCACATCCCAGGTGGATTCCTGTGGTGTTACTACTTGAACTGTTTGTTTAGGGGCTGCAACTAGTTATGGAGCACATCCCTTCAGAACTGTTGTTAGAATTTTGTCAAGGCTCATAGCCTGGTGTACTTAGTAATCAACTGGAGGTTTCTTTGCCTGACCTGATGACTGAGACTTAATGGGGTCTGGAGTACATGTGCAGGTTCCCAGAGCAATTTCATCTGCACTAAAAGGATGACAGATTTTCTTTCCATAAAGGGCATTAGTTAACCAGATGAGTTCTCATTGCCTTCTTCTTTTGTGCTAGGTACAATTTCAAACAGCAGGAAATTTGACCTCTGATTCCCATCAACTTGAGATTTGCAAGGACTCCTTGATGTCACATTCAGTCACATGCTGCTTAGTGTTTTGTGTTTGATTGTACTTAACTTTTTTTATGTTTTCTTAATACTTGTTTCCTGTTTTACTTTTTTTCTCCTTCTCTATTCTGTAGAAGTGACAATTCTGAAGAGGAATGTGAGGTGAAGGAAGAGTATGATGAACTGGATTACAGAGATGAAGATCAGTGCTGGTCCACGAAGGAAGAGGGTTTGGCAGTTGCTGAAAGTGTTCCCTTGGTGCATTATCCTGTTGAACAACAAACCACTTTTGAGCAGTCTGAGATCTCTCCTTTTGCTGTGCGGAAGCTAACTAGGTTTGTTGGTTTAGATTTTTGTTGAATCCATGTTTAAATGTATTAGTCAGTTGCATTTTAAAGCTTCAGATCATTGATGTGAACAAGGAGCTCATTGCCAGTTAGAATTGTTGAACAAACACCATCTATGTATTTTAGGGTTAGCATCCGAGAAGCTTAAGTATACGATAGAGAAACAAATAGGAAATATTGATTTAAGTAGAATGAAGTAATTAGTGAAAAGAGATGTATGTGGCACACACTAATTCCAAGACAGAGACTTGAATGCCTCAGTGCTTTTGCAGGTAGTTATACAGATAGCTAGAATACATTCAACTCTTTTGAGACATGTATTTGGAACAAAGTTATTTTGCTAATATTTTAATCCTTTTTGTAATCTTAAGTATATCGTGCTTAGCAATTCTTCTGATTGAGAAGAATTAGTGGGAAAATGCAACACTATCAAGAAAAACATTAAAAATACAAAATATCTTCCAAGTTCAATTGAGTCTTTGTGTTCAGCCTGTGAAATCTTACCAAAATGGTTTGGTGAACTTTAGCTGGACCAAGCCTAGAAGGTACACTTTAGACTGATTTTAGTAGCTTCAGTACATTCAGCTTAATCAGTACATTATATAAAAAAAAACAAAGCAGCATAAAAGGAGGCCATTTGGCTCACTGTGTTTTTGTTGACTATTTGAAAGAGCTACCAGTTAGTTCCAATCTTCTGCCCAGTACATTCAAGCTGGGGCCAAACCAATGATTTGAAATAGTTTTTAATAACCTCCTTCCTTTTGTGTTGTAGATCTCGGTTAATAAGGCTAAGAATCAGCATGTTTTTTTAATACAGATTTTGCAGTTTATCCTACCAGCTACAGTTCTATCTGTCCTTTAACCTCATTTAAAATTGTGTACCATGTAATCGTTCTTCCTGCCAAAAGATAAATTTTGTTTGCTCATTTCACCAGGCTGCTTATGTCCTCTTCAGTTTGCATTAGTCTGTCTTGAATCTAACCCTACATTGTCTTCACACTGGAAGACAAGGGGCTTATTGTTTGGCAAGTAGATTGCTACTTTGCAGTTACTTGGAGATAGCTGAAGCTAAACGTAACTCACCAAAACCACCATCAGCTATTTTGAACCATAATCACATCATTGACCGTCAAGCCATTATTTCCCAGACTGTTCGCTGGAGGTCCTAGTCTACCGTGGTCTCCAACCTCATAGTACCCCAGTCCTACACAATCTGATTCTATCTCCATCCCAAGATGGATAAATTGGACATCCCTGGGGCAGCCATCATTTCTGTCCCTTGAAATTTCTTCCTAATGGTCTGCATTCTATTTTGTTGAAACTTTATTGCTGGAACAGCACAGCAGGTCAGGCAGCATCCAGGGAACAGGAGATTCGACGTTTCGGGCACAGGCCCTTCCTCAGGAATGAGCAGAGAGTGTTCAGCAGGAGAAGATAAAAGGTAGGGAGGAGGGACTTGGAGGAGGGGAGTTGGAAATGTGATAGGTGGAAAGAGGTCAAGGTGAGGGTGATAGGTCGGAGTAGGGTGGAGGAGGAGAGGTCAAGAAGAAGACTGCAGGTCAGGAAGGCGGTGCCGGGCTGGAAGGATCCGGCTGAGACAAGGTGGGGGGAGGGGGGATGAAGAAACTGGTGAAGTCCAAGTTCATCCCCTGCGGTTGGAGGGTTCCCAGTCGGAAGATAAGACGCTCCTCCTCCGACCGTCGGGTTGTTGTGGTTTGGCGGTGGATGAGTCCAATGACCTGCATATCCTTATTTTGTCCTTGTTTGTTCAATCTCTTTCAATATGCATGTGGGCTCTTCTGCTACCTGCTGTCAGTTAAAGTCCATCCAGTTTTCTGACTACTTGCTTCTCTATCTTGATGCCCAGTTGCTCCATCTTGAATCCCAAGCAGAACTGCCTGTATGTTATTTCTTCGCCTTGAATGAAGGCTCAAGCAGTCTTACCTTTTTGATATGGGAAGCAGTATAGGTCCTAGCTATGCCTACCTTTAAGTGAAATGCTTTTTGTCCCAGTCCTACAGGGGCCATGTCTCTCAATAGTATCTCTAGTGCATTGAATATTATGTTTGGACAGCTTCCTGCTGTTACCCCAAATAGGAAAGTTTCCTTAACTTTGTTTTTCTTTTCTCAACCTTCAGTACTGTTCCAATAAACCTCAATGCAAGCTTAAGAAACAGCACCTCTTCCTTTACTAGGGAATTTCACAGCTTTGTTGCATTTAATTGAGTGAATTCAGTGCTCATCATAACTGGAACCCTCACTCAATACCCCTCCATTGGCTCCCTCCTTGTTCTCACAAATATCACTTTGCCAACACATCTGATTTACAAAAGCCCACAAGCTTGTTGAAGTCATTTGTGCAATGCCTCATTTATTACTCCATTATGATATGTTCAGGCTCACCTTCCATCTCAGTGCCCGCATGGAAGAGTCTCTCCGAGAAAAAATTACCAGCAGATAGCTTTGAATCAAAGAATGGAAACGTGGAAAGTCGGTAGCCAATTTGTCGTGATAAACCCTGTATTGTCAGGTGATAGTCTTTGAATGACTATGACTCAAGTGGTCCTTGTTAAACAGCTGCAGAACAAACCATGGCCCCTGTGCAACCTATATCCACTGCTGGGACCCCAGCATAGCCATTTATGCACCTATTCGGAGACACTAACAGACTAGGAGTGGACTTATGATCCCAAATTCAGATAATGAGGTAGCAATCATTTGGCTCGGGATTTGCATTTGCTGTATAAGATTGAATCCAGCAACTTTAAATAATAACTACTGCTCTCATTTATCAGATACTGGCTCCAGGTAGTTGGTCTGTAATTACCACTGTCATCTCTCCTAAGCTGATTTTTTCTGTCTTTAATTTGGCCAAGTACCACCCACTTTCAAAACTTCATTTTCATTCCTTTTGTCATTTAATTCATCCTGCTCTCCATCCTGTCAAAAAAAAATCCCCTTTTTATTTGTTATTAACGTCATCTCCAGCTTTTTAACCCGACTCTGTTCTTGCTTACAAGCTATTAATTCTCTAACTTTCTTGTGTTCTGATGAAAGGTTGTTGACCTGAAAGGTTAACTGTTTCCAGCCCCGCACCTACTGTTTGACCTCTGCAGTATTTACAGCATTTGATGTTTTGTTTGTTTTTCCTGAATCTGTGGTATTTTAATTTCACATTCTTCTTGAAATTTATTACAATCCTCTTCAATGTTTTACTAGATTGGAGTTTTATGTCATCTGCAAACCTGCCATGCTATTAAAATGCACAGTGAAAAGAGCAGCGGTCCTAATACCAGAAGACAGTATCATTTCAATCAGTCTGAAAAAGGTCTATTTGTCACCAATCTCTGATTTCTGACTCATAGCCAAATTTGTGTCCATACTGAAACTGTCCCTTTTAATTAATAAAGTTAAACACCATTTGCTTTAACTGTCTTATTCAATGGTAAAGCAACCTCAAAGACCTGAATGGCTTACTCATGCTCCTAGTTCGACAATCATCTTATGAAAATCATGTGAACTTCCTTTTATTATCCAAGCATAAATTGGTTTCACCCCCATATTATTGTCTCTTAAAGCTGACTGGCATCCAATGCAGGTTAACCATTTCTAACTCGTATGTAGATTGTCTGACCAGAGGGGAGGCCATATTGGATTTGGTACTCGGTAATGAACCGGGACAAGTGATGGGCTTGTTAGTGGGTGAATATTTTGGTGATGGTGACCACAATTCTGTGACTTTCACCTTGGTTATGGAGAGAGATAGGTGCGTGCAACAGGGTAGGTTTTAAAATTGGGGGAAGGGTAATTACGATGCTGTAAGACAGAACCTGAGGAGCATAAGTTGGGAGCATAGGATGTCGTGGAAATGTGGAACTTTTTCAAGGAACAGAAACGACGTG
>NC_057718.1:84129729-84172489 GCF_004010195.1 Chiloscyllium plagiosum
TACAGGACTTTGGTTATGCCACATTTGGAGTACTGTGTGCAGTTCTGGTCGCTTCACTTTAGGAAAGATGTGGAAGCTTTGGAGAGGGTGCAGAGAAGATTTACCAGGATGTTGCCTGGAATTGAGAATAGGTCGTACGAGGATAGGTTGAGAGTTCTCGGCCTTTTCTCGTTGGAACGGCGAAGGATGAGGGGTGACTTGATAGAGGTTTATAAGATGATCAGAGGAATAGATAGAGTAGACAGTCAGAAACTTTTTCCCCGGGTGCAACAGAGTGTTACAAGGGGACATAAATTTAAGGTGAAGGGTGGAAGGTATAGGGGAGATGTCAGGGGTGGGTTCTTTACCCAGAGAGTGGTGGGGGCATGGAATGCGCTGCCCGTGGGAGTGGTAGAGTCGGAATCATTGGCGACCTTTAAGCGGCATTTGGATAGGTACGGTGCTTAAGCTAGGACAAATGTTCGGCACAACATCGTGGGCTGAAGGGCCTGTTCTGTGCTGTATTGTTCTATGTTCTTCTTTTTAAGAATTGTACAATATTTGCAGTCTTCTGGCCCCACATCCATATCTGAGGAGAAATGAAAGGGAGTGCAGGGTTTTTGGTAAACGTTGTTCAATTTCATTTTGCTTACCTTCCTAGAGGGCATTCATGGTCACTAAAATTTGCTGGTGTGAGAAGTGACACACAAGCAACGCTGAATACAAATGAATGATTGGGATCCCTCTCATCTGCCTCTGTTTTAAGACTTCTAAATTTCAGATGCTAACTTTAGTTCATACTTTAGTTTACTTTGTGTCATTAGATATACTGTATTGCTGTGTATCTTGTAGACGACTTGCATTTTGCAAGACTGAATGATACAAGTAATGTTTGTGCTTTCAGTACATAAGGATATTGTAATAGATTATTTTCCTGATATCTGACATGGTTGTTTCTTTGACAACAGAGAACCGTTCTCTTCATAATAGGTCACCCTATTGTTCACTATTTTATGTCCCAGAGTTATCCAAGTTAAAATTCAGCTCAACTCAAACATGCAAAGTAACTACCTTAAGAGATCTCAATCCAAACCTATACTTTCATCTAATTCTTACTGATAACTTATCCTGTTTTGCTCATTCCCTTCCTGCTAAAGGTGTCATACTAGATTGATCAGTCCACAATGTTTTGGGATGGAGGCCAACTCCGAGACATTGCCTTCCATATAGTCCCAAAATGCTATACACTATGCTCATTTTTAGAATGCATTCTGTTTATTTTTTAAATATGTAATAAGTAATGCATGTGCTGATATGAATAAGTCTTTATTCAAAATCTACTTACTTACATAGCGATTAAAATTGAGTTCTACATGTATGAGGTAGAACTGGTGCCTTATCCATTGAAAACGATAGGAATGGGAGTCCATCATCAACAATTATCCCACACATTTCTTGCCATTTACTATTTATTAGTAGGTGCATGTGTCAGAAATATGTTTTCATCAATAGTAAAGGTTTTCAACTAAAGTTTTGTAGAAGCTGCAATTAGTTCTGCTTTTACTCCAAATAAGCTAGAAAGTGCCATGTATATTCAGCAAGTTATGCAGCATTTCTAGGAGAAAAAGTCCAAGTTCATGAGCCAAATTTCTTTACTGGAGTTGGGATCTGAATGTCTGGAATACATCTGGGTTCCAACCCCACACTGTATGAAAAATAGACCTTGATGCAGTATTTTCTAATATATTCAGAAGTGTTATCTCACACAACTGTGCAGCTTTTTCTCCACGACCAAATTACCCGTGGTACTTTTCGACTATTATCCACCACCAAATCACCAGTGTTTCTAATTAATCAAATCACATGCAATGTCCAGCTAGGGCAGTGCATGTGATGCAAATTTTAAAGAAAAGACCAATTGATATTCCAAAGATGTGCAGGTTAGGTGGATTGACCACGCTGCAGTTGTCCGTAGTGACCAGGGATGTGCAGATTAGGTGGATTAACCATGGTAAATGTGGGGTTATGAGATATGGTGGGCTGGGTCTAGATATGATCCTCTTCAGAGAATAGATGCAAACTTGAGGGGCTGGACGATCTCCTTCCATACTGAAGGGGTTCTATGACTCTATGATAGCCGGGGGTAAGTTGACAATCCAGTTAAGGATGGTATGGGCACCTGATGCTGGAGAGTAGGGAAAGGAAAGAGACCATTGAAAATCGAGACATATTCTCAGCACTTGTGGATATCTTAGAATTCAAGATATCCACAATTGGCAGACATTGTGGAAAAAGACTGCTGTTTCTCTCTTTAAGGAGATAAAGTTTTCCATTTATATCATGCTTTTCAGGATCATTGGACAGATCATAGTACTTTATAGCCAAGAAAGTATTTTGGATGTATAATCACTGTTGTAAAAGGACTACAGAGAGATTACAGCATGCACAGAGGCCATTCAGCCTATCACGTCTTTACCAGCTGAATAAACCAGCAGCCCATTCTAATCCTATTTTTCATCACTTTGTCCACAGCCTTGCAGGTTACATTATTTCAGATGCATATTCAAATTCCCTTTAAATGGTTGATGATTTCTGCATCAACCACACAAACTGGGAAATGGATTCCAGACCCTCTGGGTGAAAAAGGTTTTGCTTGCGTTTCCTCTATTCCTTCCATCATTTACCTGAAATGTCTGCTTTCTGGGAATTGATATCTCTGCTAGGGGAAACAGGTCATCTTTGTTTACTTTATCCAGGCCCCTCATTATTCTGTACACCTCCACTAACTTCCCTTTCTCTGCACTAATGAAAACAACCTTAGCCCATCTAATCTTTCCTCATAGGTGTAAATGTCTGTCACTGGCAATATTCTTATAAATGTACTTTCTCAAGCAATTATGGCCTTCCTGCAGTGTGTTTGCCAGAACTTAGAAGGTAGACAGGCAGGAGGCTGGAAGAACACAGCAAGCCAGGCATCATCAGGAGGTAGGGAAGTCGATGTTACAGGTGTAATAATTCTTCAGGATTGGGGGTTGCTGTAAGGGGAGCTGCAGATAAAGGGGGTGGGGGCAGGGTGGTGAGGTGGGGATAGGTGAAGACAGTTGGTCAAATGGGAGGAATGAATCAGGTAGTTGGCTGGGAGATAGGAAGGGAGGGGGATGTGGCAGGAAAGGGAGTCAGGAGAAGGGAAGCGAGATTCATTGAAAATGAAGAACTCAATATTGAGTTCTCCGGGCTGGAGGCTGTTCAGGTGGAAGATAAGGTGTTCCTCCAATTTGCAGTTTGATTCGTTGTGGCAATGGAGGAGGCCAAGGATGGTCATGTCAGAAAGGGAGTGGGAAGGGGAATTAAAATGGGCGGTGACTGGGAGGTCCAGTCACCCCCTGTGGGCCCAGCTGAGATGCTCAGCGAACTGTTCTGTAAGTTTGCATTTGGTCTCCCTGAGCCCCCTGGATTTCAGCATCTGCAGTTTTGTTTGTCGCTAACCAAGAACTTAGAAGGTAGACAATGTGATGGCCAATTGCACTCAACAACCTCCCTCCAAGAGCAATGTGATAATAACCACATCACATCATCTGTTGTAATTTTGTGAAGGATTACATAGTGAACAGGTCTCCTAAGAAAACTCCTCCTCCCACCCCCCCTCTTTTCTCCCCTCCCCCCCCCCCCCCCACCCCCGCCAAATATCTTGATTGAAGATAGACTGTGGAGATCCTTTGAACCTGCTCAAGGAGGCAGATGAGGCCTTTGTTTAATGTCTCATCTGAAAGAAGGAACCTCCAACAGTGCAATGTTCCCTCCAGCAATAGACTGGATCATCAGCCTAATATTTGTACACTGGTGTGGCATTTGAACCCAGAGTCTTGTGACTTGGCGATGAGAGCACCATCAGTTGAGCCATAGCAAACATGCTGCCTGACCTGCAGAGTATTTCCTGTTTTATTTCCAGCATTTACAGTTTTTTTTTGTGTGGTTTTATATTTGGATTATTTAGTAACAAAGTTTAATAGCTATTTAATAACTAGTTTTAGCTCAAATGCATCAGGTGTTTACCATGACAATGTAACTTGTACTGTTCTTATTGCACTGAAAAAGTATGACTATTGCAAGAGTTTTGGATAATATATTGTGTTAGAGAGACATTTTATATTGCATATACTCAATAAACTCAACAAATAAAGTAATGTGCTTATTTTACTTTAGGTTTGGTTTTCATGCAGAACATTGCAAAGCAGCTCTCAAGATGTATGATGGAGATGTAGGAACATCTTTGGAACAACTGTTGCAACTGTGCCTTAGGGAAAAGTTCAAAGATAGAATCAAGGCCTCTCCCAGATCTGGTAATATTAGCTTGGAGGATTGTGTGGAGCGGAGGCAAGAAGAAGCACTGGTTCTTAGCTCCATATATGAGAGCAAATTCTCTGAACGTATTCAAAACCGGGTCTGGACTATTGAATTGGCACTTGCATTCTTGACGCAGAGACTTAATAAATCTACAAGATGTGAGACTGCAGACGTGGCTGTGAAAGACGTTTGTCAGTATTATCTCAAAGGCGGTTGCTGTTTTGGGTCAAGATGTAAGTTCAGACATGAGCTCCCTTCAAAGAGAGAAAGGAAAGAGGATAGCCATTTGCGTTGTGACAGCAATGCACTCCTGTACATGCTTGAGATCCGATTTCCGCCTGATAATAAATATCCGTATGAGGCCCCACTTTTAGCCTTCTCTTCGACTAATGACTGCCTGCCTCAAGCTTGCCGTTTGCACATAACTGAACATCTCTATGGAGAGGCCTTGCTAGCTGCAAAAACTCAAGAACCAGTGGTTCACACTTTGATCATGTGTTTGGAAAATGAAGTGAAAATGAATGAACTGCTTCTTGAAACTGCCCATAAGTACAGTGTGCCTCCTGTTCCACACACTCTCTTGACTGAACAAACTAATGGTGAACAAACACCTCGTAAATATCCTCTTGATCAGCAACTGGCAGGTATTATTGTGACCTATGATCCTCGAGATATTTTGTGGTATCCATTTCCACTCTGAAAAGTTTAATTGCAGACTAAGGAAAGTATACGTTATGACTTGTTGGTTTAGGACTAACTTCTTCAGTATTGATCAAGTTAATCTATTGAATAGCATGGTACTTCTTGCAGTGCAAGTTGGAACATGAATTTTGCCTCGTTTAAAATACAGGCTGCTGAGGGAACAGTACAGCATGCAAATCCTGCACGGGATTCAGTGTTAGAGGTTGGGAAGATGCTGAGTGGATTGTTTATATTTTGTTTTAGATAACAAAAAGTAACTTTGTGTAACAATTTGAACACAATTTACTTTTCGTTTGTGACTCTTCGAGATGTTTCTTGTGGATGAATTTTTTTTTACTTTATCATTCTCACTAAATTATTTTGGTGATGCAGTTGCATAGTTATAGTATTTTCTGCATTTGTGTTGACAGCAGGTGTATTTGGAATTGTACAGAAGCAGAGTTCATCAATATCTTCATTATTTATTGACCTGCCAATAAATTTAAAGTCACAATACACAATAAAGCATTAATTTCATAGATAGCATTATTTAATTTGACACAAGGCCACAGGCATAAGTTAACAAGAACAGTTTTTTTCGCAATAACTAATGCACACTTCTAAACTCAAAGCCCTAAACACACATTCCATAGATTAGTGACATTGCAGCTAGTCATTTCTGTCACAAGTGCACAAAGCCAGAATATTTTAACCAGGCAGTTACTATTCATTTTATTTCTCAATCTCAAATTTAAATTTACAATTGATATAATGTTCGCTATAATAATATCTTTCCCTGGGGCAATTAAGGATGGACAATAAATGCTGGCATAAGTATCCTATGAATAAATTTTAAACAAAACTCCACTGTACTTTTTCCCCCATACCAAAGTCCTATCTGGCTACAAGGCTGCTGCTCTCATTAGATACTGGTTTAACCAGAGTGTCACCAAGCCTTAGTCAAGGGGATACGTTGTGAAGTAGAGTTCTTCATAGTAACCTCACATGGTCTGGCATTTGTATACATTACTGCAACAATCTGCATCGCAAACTGGCTATCTCGCCAACTCAGTTAAATGACCCCCTTTTCCCCCCCATATAGTTGCTGGTGAGGAAAAGCAGCCTTAAAATAGAAATTCCTTGCTTGTTTTAAAGTGTTTCATTACCTCAGGGTTTTTCTGGATCCTAGTTAGTGCTGTACTTCTTCCTTTCTCTCCCACCTCCCAGCCACAACACTTGCATCCAGATGACTAGTTTGCTCACTTACTTTGCTACTCACTCAGTTGATTGTTCACTGCAACTCCAACCACTGTTTCTCTCCTGTGTCTTGCTGCTAATAGGTTCAGCATATGAGAAAATCTGTGATTCGCGGATCAACTCCTCAATTCTGTCCGTCCTACTGATGGATGACTCTCCTCTAATTAATTGAACCCATGATTGAATTTTCCCTAGTGATTTCGGGGGGTGACTTTGCCCACTGACCCATTTAGTTTGGGTACTGATGCCATTCATCACCTTGGCATGTTATGACGTATTTTGGAACGAATTAAGCATTTTTGAAGTATTGTTCCCATGAGCAATGTGCAAAACCTAGCAGCTAACCTGCAAACATCAAGCTTCCAGAAATACTAATTAGATTATTGACTAAAACATTTGCTCTTGTGATGGTGGTTGAGGACTAAGTATTGGTAATGACACCTGCAAGAAACATCTTTGGCTGCCTTTGATTCTTTTACATCCACAGGTAAAGTTACAAGAGCAGTTTATTGTCTCATCTGAAAGACAGCACTTCCAACAGTGCAGTACTCCGTTATTGCTGAAATGGGAGTATCAGCTCAAGTTTCTGATCTAAACCTTGAATCCAAAGCCCATTTGACTTGGAGCCAGGAGTGCTATCTCTGAACTAGAGGTAGTGCTTGGCTTTGGTATGGTTTTCATAGTTCAGGTTTTGCCTTTTATAACTGACATAGTTCATGTTTTGTAATTGCAGTTAAAGCTGATATTGGAGCAGAATTGGATGATGATGACTTACAGGAAGAAGAGCCTGAGGCTGTGATTATGGAAACGGAGAGTTATGTGTATCTTAAGAAGAAACAGTTGAAGAAGTATAACTGGAAACTAGAGAATGTATATAAGGAAAACCAAAAACTCTGTAAACAATTTCAAGCAAAACAGGTAACTTCATCCATGTTCCAGTTTTATTTGAGAGAGACAAGAGTGTAATGTTATGTCATGGTTAATAGTGGTGTATTTTAATCTTTTTCTCATAAGTATTAGGCACGAAATATTGTGAATTTTAATTGGCTAAAGGAACTGCTTCTTTAATAAAAGTACGGACAATCAGTAAAATGGAATTTCCTTTTGCGTGACCTTTTAAAATATTTAATAGCAATGACTGCTTCTACAATTCAAAGTTAGCATTCTCATATCATGGTATGAGAAAATTCAGCTGAAGACACAAAGAAATTGGTTCATGTTATATTCAAGCACCAACTTGTATTTATATAACTCCTTTCACATAAAATATTTTCACATCCCAGGACAATTTTGATTCCAAATTTGACCCTGACACCATTTGAATAGGTGATCAAACACTTGGTCAAAGAGTTTTAAGTAGCATTTTAAAGTTGGGAACATAGGCAGAGCACATTGAGGTGATATGTCTGGCAGCTGTTGACTGAACGAACAATGCAAATTGTGGCTGCAAGAGGATTTTATAGAACAGTATGTAAATAGTCCAAGTTGGGAAGGGGCCATACTGGACCTGGGGTTGGGGAATGAGCCCGGTTGATGTTTCAGTAGGGGATTACTTTGGGAATACTGATCACAATTCTGAGTTTTAGAATACTCATGGGCAAAGATGAGAGTGGTCTGAAAGGAAGAGTGCTAAATTGGGGGAAGGCCAATGAGACCAAAATTCGGCAGGAGCTGGAGAATGTAGATGTCATATACATAGACTTTAGTAAGGCATTTGATTAGGTTCCCCATGTTGGGCTGATGGAGAAGGTGAAGTCGCATGGGGTCCAGGGTGTTCTAGCTAGATGGATAGAGAACTGGCTGGGCAACAGGAGACAGTAGTAGTGGAAGGGAATTTCTTAAAATGGAGACCTGTGACCAGTGGTGTCCCACAGGGATCTGAGCTGGGACCACTGTTGTTTGTGATCTACACAAATGATTTGGAGGGAGGTATAGGTGGTCTGATTAGCAAGTTTGCAGATGACACCAAGATTGGTGGAGTAGCAGATAGTGAAGGGGACTGTCAGAGAATACAACAAAATAAAGATAGATTAGAGAGTTGGGCAGAGAAAAGGCAGATGGAGTTCAATCCGGACAAATGCAAGATGATTCATTTGGAAGATTCAATTCAAGAGCAAACTATACACTAAATGGAAAAGTCCTGGGGAAAATTGTTGTGGGTGTTCAGGTCCATAGTTCCCTGAAGGTGGCAATGCAGGTCAACAGAGTGGTCAAGAAAGCATACTGCATGTTTTCCTTCTTCAGACGGGATGTTGAGTGCAAGACTTGGCAGATCATGGTACAGTTGTATAAGACTTTGATTCGGCCACATTTGGAATAATGTGTATAGTTCAGGTTGCCACATTAACAAAAGGATGTGGATGCTTTGGAGAGGGTGCAGAGGAGGTTCACCAGGATGTTGCCTGGTAGGGAGTGTGCTAGCTATAAAGAGAGGTTGAGTAGATTAGCATTATTTGTATTAGAAAGATGGAGGTTGAGGGGGACCTGATTGAGGTCTACAAAGCCACAAGAGGTGCAGACAAGGTGGATAGCAAGAAGCTTTTTCCCCAGAGTCGGGGACTCAATTATTTACGATCACAAGCTCAAAGTGAGAGGGAAAATGTTTAGGGGAGATATGTCTGTAAAGTTCTTTACACAGGGTGATGGGTGCCTGGATCGCTTTACCAGCAGAGGTGGTAAAAGCGGGCACGATAGTGAAGTTTAAAATGTATCCAGACAGATACATGAATGGGCAGGGAGGAAAGGGATACAGATCTTTAGAAAATAGGTGACAGATTTACATTGAGGATCTGGATTGGTGCAGGCTTGGAGGGCTGAAAGGCCTGTTCCTGTGCTGTAATTTTCTTTGCTCTTTATAATTAAGAAAATTTGTGATTCTTGGCTGTGTAAGTAGTGCATTGGGTATCTTGGATGGAGTTATAGAATGAGTATGCAAATAAGGTAGCCATACTAACTATTCACAAGCTTCTTAGTTAGGCCTCACCTGGAACCTTGTGTATAATTCTGGACACCCTCGTGAGGAAGGTTGGCCAAGGCCCTAGAAAGAGTACAGAGGATGTTTACCAGTATGTTACCAAGGTTGAGGGATCTCCATTTATGTAGAGAGCTAGCGGAAACTGGAATTGGTCTCCTTTTAGAGTAGAACATGTTATTGGATGTCTAATAGAAGCTTTCAGAAATGAGGAATTTTGATAGAGCTTGTGATAAGAAAGTACTTCCTCATGAGTGTGCCATACATCCTAGGTTCAAAATAATTGCCTAAAGATTTACTGGGGGATATAGTAGAATTTTATTTTTACACAAGGTTGTTAAGATCCTGACTGTGCTACCCTGAAAGGATTGTGGAATCAGGTTTTCTAGGAATCATTTAAGAGGCAATTAGATATGAAGAAAACTAAGTTGCAGCATGATAGGGAAAAATGCTGCACAAGGGATTAGATTAAATGGCTTTATTCTAAGACCCCACAGATACGATTATCTGGCTGATTTCCTGATGTTCTGTAAGATTCCATGATCTACTGTTGTATAAGCCGAGCTGCAGTGTTAATGGGCAATGTTACAAATGTGAAAAAAGCAATTGTATGGGATTTGGAAGCTTAACTCAAGATCATATAGGGCACCAGCCTTGCTAAGGTTCAACCAAGGATAGTAGCTAGGGAGAGGGGTGGGCTCATTTGTTAGTGAATCTGCAGACCTGATGGGCTGGAGGGTAAGGAAGCGAGTTGGGAGAGACCAGGAGGCCACAGGATGTTGTAGAAACAGGGAAGTTGCAAGGGAGTTGTGGAGAGACGAGGAGGCTGCACTGTGGAGAAGAAGCGGGTGACTGCCTAGGGTTCCATTTGGGGGGGGTGGAACGGAGAAAATGGAGTTGCTGCAAGCTGATGACGAGAAACTGATGGGGAAGTTGCAGGAGTTGGCAGAGAGGGAGGCTGCAATGGGAGAGGGAGGCTGCGAAGAAGAGAGGACAGTTGACATCAAAGGAACATTTTGCTGACTAGGACTGGGAAAACTTGAAATCATGGAGCTAATTAATTACTTGCAAATGAATGTGGTATGTCATCAGAGAATCATAGAATCCCTACAGTGTGGAAACAGACCCTTTGGCCCAACCAGTCCACACACACTCTCCAAAAGAGTAACCCACCAAAATCCGTTCCCCTACCCTATTACTCTACATTTACCCCTGACTAATGCACCTAACCTACACATCCCTAAACACTATGCGCAATTCTAGCATGGCCAATCCATATAACTTGCATATCTTTGGATTGTGGGAGGATACCAGAGCACCCAGAGGAAACCCTCACAGACACCGAGAATGTGCAAACTCCATACGGACAGTCGCCGAGGCTGGAATCAAACTGGGGTCCCTGGTGCTGTGAGGCAGCAGTGCTAACCACTGAGCCATTGTGCTGCCCTGCTGTGTTGAGCTTAAGACTGTATGTGTCCAGGTGCTACATGGAGAGAAATGTAGTGGATGCTATTGTAATATACACTGTCAATTGTTAAATTTGAATCTGAGTTTGAGAGATTTTAAGATGCTATAAAAGAGTAGAAAATGCCCAGTGGAAGAATTTGCTGTGGAATGCTTTAGCTGTGACCTCACCCATCTGGAAGGTGTGTTTAGAGTGTTTTTTTGCCACTCCTGTATTATAAAACACTGGGTGTCGCACACAGCCCAGTTTTAGAGTGATGGCTTTGTGTATTTGCCAGTTATTGTCTTTTGGCAATTTAAATACTGTGGTGGACAAGAAATTAATGCTTTCTTTGTGTGTTGTGGCTTTAAATTTAGTGGATTGTTGATAATTAATTAGGATATTAATGAATCCTTCCAATTCTACTTCAGTGAACATCCAAACAGTTTATGCATCAACAAAAAGTACAAAAGGTATTGTTCATAGAATCCCTACAGTTTGGAAACAGGCCATTTGGCCCAAAAGGTTCACACCAGCCCTCTGAAGAGCATCCCACCCAGACCCATCCCCTTGCCCTATCTCTGTAATCCTGCATTTCCCATGGCTAATCCACCTAGCCAGCACATCTTTGGACATCTTTGGAGGAAACTCTCTCAGACATGGGGAGAATGTGCAAACTCCACACAGAAAGTTGTCGGAGGGTGGAATCAAACCTGGGTCCCTGGTGCTGTGAAGCAGCTGTGCTATCCACTGAACCACTGGTGTGACTTTATCACCTAATAAAAAAGGAGTTAGTGAGATTGGAAAAAGTAGCCCCTGAAAAGCAAAAGGTAACGCTTGATAAAATCTTAGGAGCACTGGGCAAAGAAAATTATTTAAGTTGGGCTTTGCGTGACACCCAGTGTTTTATGATGTAGGAATGGAAAAAAGCCATTGCAGAGATTCTCTAGGTATGATTGGATATGTTAGATTAAATATCAGCATGTTTTAGAGCAATAGGACCATATTTAAAATTATGCAGAATCGTACAGAATAGACAGATATTTTCAAGTAGTTTAGGGGTCAAGAAAAAGCAATATCATTGTAAGTAGATGTAAATAGAAAATTTGGAACATAGAGCTGGAGAATCATCTTGGGGAAATTGATAGGCTATGGGATTCACTTTGAGTTAATGATTGAAGCAGAAGAGATTTCAGTGTTCAAGATTCAGTTGGACAGAAAAATTATTGAATGTATATAAGAATAAGGATGATAAGTGTGATCAGAATTATTTGCTCAATTGGAGAGTAAATACTGATATAAACCAGTTCAGTGAATTGGCTTGTTTCCTGTTGAGTTCTGTGTCATCTATAAGATCTATTCTCTGAAATGTATTACTCTTTCAGTCTTCCAGACAATATCAGGCAATGTTCCAGGAAAGGAAGAAACTTCCAGCGTTTCGTGAGAGAGAGACAATCTTGAATTTACTGAACAAGGCCCAAGTCCTGGTGGTGAGCGGTATGACAGGGTAAGTTTAAGGGAAGGGCATATTGGGATGTTTGATTACTTTTATGTTTGCATAAATTAATCAGCAGCATCTGATGGTTCAAGTATGGACATCATAGGAGTAGTAATATTTGGTCATTACCTATAGCAGATTACAACATGGTAGTAATTTGACCACAAAAAATGTGAAATAAATTGAGCATTGTTGCCCGTTCCATATTTCCCTTGAGAATATGATGGAAAAACTTGAATACACTTTGAATATGATGGAATATATTCAACTTGAGTGGATATGTTTTCAGCAACTCTCAAAAAGCTCTGTACCATCTAGGACAAAGCAGACTGATTGTTTGGCTTTTACTACCTTGAATATCCACTACATCCACCACCTGTGTACTTTGGCCACAGAGTGCACAATCTTCAGATTGCACTGTAGCAATTTGCCAAGACCTCATAAATAACCTGTCCAAAACTCTTGACTAACAGACTCATTGGAACACCATTATCTCCAAGATCCACACAAATCACATATCATCTTGACTTGGATCTATATAGCTGTTCCCTGAGTCAAAATGCTGAATCCCTTGCCTAACAGCACTGTTGAAGAACCTTTTTTATTAGACACTCTAAAGCAGTTCAACAAGACTGCTCACTACCAACTCTCCGGGACCGAGAGTAAATACTGCGTTTGCTGAACAAATTAATCCCAGAACAAATTAATTTTTAGAAGTCCTTGATAACAGTGGTTGCTATGATCCTCAACTTACTTTGTTTCAAGTTTCAGACTCTGCCTCCGATTGTTTGTCAGTACTCACCGTATTTTGTTAAAGCAATGGAAGTATTTGAAGTTAAGGCTGTGTTTTTTTCATATTCATTCGTAGGATTTGGGCGTCACTGGTTGGGCCAGCTTTTGTTGTCAGTCCCTAGTTGCCTTTGAGAATGTGATAGTGAGCTGTCTCGCCTGAAGACCCAATATCCTTGAATATTGAGCTGGCAATCCTTCCCCCTCCCTCAACCATGTTTCAGCAATAGCAATAACATAGCCCAATTAGTGCTCTCAACCCTCTGCCTTGTTTATTAGATTCCTTGCCATTAAACTTTGTCAAACCCCCTTGTGCCTGAACAGGCCTGTAATTTCTCTGCCTTCCTTACTCATTTGTTATCTCTTCTCATTTTGGCTGTGCAGCTCCTCTTGCTGAACATTCAGGATCCCATCCCACCCCACCCCACAGCAACAGCAAACCTCCCTGTAAGGGTCCAGGTCCCAGTCCGCTTCAGGTGCAATCCATCCACCTTGGTCCCACTGCCCCAAAAAACAGTCCCAATGTCCCAGAAATCTAAAACCCTCCCTTTTACACCATCTCTGCAGCCTTGCATTCATCAGGATCACCTCCTATTTCCGTATTCACAAGTACATGGCACCAGAGAGTGCTACCTTTTGGGTCCTGAGTTTTAATCTACTTCCTAGCTCATAAAGTTCTGCTTTAAACTCTTCACCCCTTTTTCTACTCATGTTGTTGGTACGAATACGTACCACAGTCTCTATCTGTTTACACCGCCCCACCCCACCCCCTTCATTCAGCCAAACAGCTGTTCAGTGACATCGACCCCGGCATCAGGGAGGCAACATACTATCCTAGAGTCTTTTCCCCGGTTTGTTCCTCTTACAATTGAAACTCCAACCACTATAGTCTTGCCTTTCTTCTTTCTTACCTCGTGTGTAGCAGACCCATCCATGTGCCATGAAGCTGGTTCACATTGCTTTTCCATGCACAGTCATCTTTTCCAATGGTATCTAAAACTGAATGTTTACTAAAAAGGGGGGATGGGCACAGGAAACTCGTACAGTACATGCCTTCCTCTGCTCTGTCTGGTGGTCACCCATGCCCTTTCTGCCTGTTCATTCTTCCCCAGCAGTGTGACCACCTCACTGTGCCGTTTGCAAATACTCAACATTGCGATGCTCCAAGATAAAGTTGCCTGCAGCTCCAGCTCCAGAATGCAGTTAGCCAGTAGCTGTAGCTAGACACGCCCTGCATATATGACTACCGGGAGCAACTAAAGCTTCCATGATTTGACACATAACAGAGAAGATGCATATCACAGGTGCAAGCTCTGCTGCCACAACTCCCCTTAAGCCCCTTAGTTACTTCCCTTTTTAAAAAATATTCATTATGTATATATGAAAATACTGTACTTCCCTTACCCTACTTGTATTAATTATATTACTTCATTATATTGGCCCTGACTTTGACTTATTCTTGTTGTTTCACAGTTAATCCCTCCTTCAGAAAAAAATATGCATTTTAAAATCACAAACCAATTAATCCACCACTTCCCTGTGATGTCACTTTGTTTTGTTTTCCCAATCAGCAGTCCCTGCAGCTGTTAAACTAGGGCATCCCTCTCAATTTATCATGTTGCTGCCTTCCTTTCTGTGCTGAGTTGAAGCTGATGTCCTGGATCTGAAATGATTGACCTCCAATAACCACAACCATCATTCTTTGTATAATGACGCATTAGCTATTTAATGTATTAATGAATTATTCAGAATTCAAAATGTTTTTGTGCTTTTTGTTGGATGATTAATTTTCCACAAACATGCAGTTTCTTAACCCTTATTCTGCTCAAATATAGATGAAGCTATTCATTTGCATTACCACAGCCTTGGAAAGTTCAAAAGATTTGGAAATAAGTCATTTTAATTTCAAATTTCCTCAGATGTGGAAAGACAACACAGATTCCTCAGTTTATCCTGGATGATTCTCTTAATGGTCCTCCGGCAATGGTTGCCAACATCGTATGTACTCAACCTCGAAGGATTTCTGCTATTTCTGTAGCTGAGCGTGTAGCCAAGGAACGGATCGAGAGGCTAGGAGGTAGCGTAGGATACCAGATTAGACTTGAAAGTATGAAGGTTGGTATATATTTAGCAAATAAGTAATGTTTTCAGTCTTTCTTCCCAGGTATGTTTGGATATTGCAGTTGGACAAAGAATGCTAGTTTGCTGTTGATGTGTAGAGAACCATTTAAATGTGGAGACTTTCTTATGTATTTCTTTGACCAGGTAGCTTCATAAATCGTAGTTTTTTAGATCGGTGCTGCTATTTGCTGACCAATGGGAGGCACTGTCCTTCTTATTAGTTTGTCAGCCGTACAAACTGCTACTTCAGAGAAGTGCTGCCACAATTGCATAACAGCCTCTCTATGTAACCACTCAAATGGGACCTCTCAGTAGTCACAGTCTATTCATGAGTGCCTCAGTGCCAACTGAAGTTCAGACTTGCCCTTCCTGATGATCTGTTTGATGTTATCTGAAACAAGCCCCATTTTCTTAATTGCTGCCTTCGCCTCTGTTGCTGTCAGTCTAATTGCTGTACTGCCTCTTCAATGAAGTATACGTTTACACATGCCTTCAGATAACCTCGCTGAATAGTTATACAGTCACAGTCAGATGTACAGCATGGAAACAGACTCTTCGGTCCAACTCCTCCATGCTGACCAGATATCCCAACTCAATCTAGTCGCACCTGCCAGCACCCGGCCCATATCCCTCCAAACCCTTCCTATTCATATACCCATCCAGATCCCTCTTAAATGTTGCAATTGTATCAGCCTCACCACTTCCTCTGGCAGCTCGTACCACTCTGTGTGGAAAAAGTTGCCCCTTAAGTCTCTTTTATATCCTTCTCCTCTCACCCTAAACCTAAGTCCTCTAGTTCTGGACTCTTCCATCCCAGGGAAAAGACTTTGTCTATTTATCCTATCCATGCTCCTCCTGATTTTATAAACCTCTATAAGGTCACTCCTCAGCCTCTGATGCTCCAGGGAAAACAGCCCCAGCCTGTTCAGTCTCTCCCTACAGCTCAAATCCTCCAACCCTGGCAACATCCTTGTAAATCTTTTCTGAACCCTTTAGGAAGGAAACCAGGATTGCACGCAATATTCCCACAGTGGCCTAATCACTGTCCTGTACAGCCATAATATGACCTCCCAACTCCTGTACTCAATACTCTGACCAATAAAGGAAAGCATACCAAATGCCTTCTTCACTATCCTATCTACCTGCACTCCAAGATCTCTTTGTTCGGTAACACTCCCCAGGATCTTGCCCTCAAGTGTATAAGTTCTGCTAAGGTTTGCTTTCCCAAAATGCAGCACCTCAGTTATCTAAATTAAACTCCATCTGCCACTTCTCAGCCCAGTGGCTCATCTGATCAAGATCCTATTGTAATCTGAGGTTGACCCTCTTTGCTGTTCACTACGCCTCCAATTTTGGTGTCATCTGCAAACCTACTAACTGTACCTCTTATACTCGCAACCAAATTATTTATGTAAATGATTAAAAGTAGCCGTCCCAGCACCGATTCTTGTGACACTCCACTGGTCACAGGTCTCCAGTGTGAACAACAACCCTCCACCACCAACCTCTGTCTTCTACCTTTGAGCCAATTCTGTATCCAAATGGCTAGTTCTGCCTGTATTCCATGAGACCTAACCTTGCTAACCTGTCTCTCATGGGGAACCTTGTCAAACGCCTTTCTGAAGTCCACGTAGATGACGTCCACCGTTCTGTCCTCCTCAATCGTCTTTGTTACTTCAAAAAATTCAATTAAGTTTGAGACATGATTTCCCATGCACAAAGCCATGTTGACTATCCGTAATCAGTCCTTGCCTTTCCAAATACAGGTACATCCTGTTCCTCAGGATTCCCTCCAACAATGTGCCCACCACTGACGTCAGGCTCACTGGTCAATAGTTCCCTGGCTTGTCCTTACCACCTTTTTTAAACAGTGGCACCATATTAGCCAACCTCCAGTCTTCATCCTCGGGATCATTCTTCTAAACCACGTCTGATCCCTGTCCATGGCTTGCACATCCTTCTTTAGATCTGGCATCCAGAATTGTTCACCATATTCCAAGTGCCGTCTGACCAGTGCCTTCTGCAGAATGAGAGGTACATTTCTGCTTTTGTATTCTAGTGTCCCAAAGTGTGTAGTAATGTGTTATTTTTACCTCTTTGTATTTTGTCTTGAGTATATGAGGGCAAAACTTTAATACAAGAAAACACTTAGATCTCAAGAAAATTACTTAGAATGGGAGAATACTAAGTTGGGCTGCCTTTTTAGTGTATAGTTGAGATTTCGTATTTGAACAGAAGTAAAAATCCTGTGTTAAATATAAAGCACATTAAAAATGATATCTGGGTTCGGATACATATGCAGTTATGGGTTTGAGAATTTTGTCCTATTGGCATGCCCATGATTGAAAGATTTTTGCCCTCGGTGGCTCAGTGGTTAGCACTGCTGCCTCATAGCGCCAGGGACCTGGTTCAATTCCAGCCTCGGGTGACTGGCTGTGTGGAGTTTGCGCATTCTCCCCATAGCTGCATGATCCTCTGGGTGCTCCTTTCCTCCTACAATCCAAGGAAATGCAGGTTAGGTGAGTTGGCTATGCTACATTGTCCATTATGTTCAGGGATCTGTAGTTGGGTGCATTAGTCAGGGGTAAATGTAGAGTAATAAGGTAGGGCAATGGGTTTGGGTGGGTTACTCTTCGCAGGGTCAGTGTGGACTTGTTGGGCCGAAGGGCCTGTTTCCACAGGTCGGGATTCTATGATTTTATGAAAGGCTTCCTCTAAACATTTCAATCTCAATACAATTCCTAGGAGCGCTCTGAGATTGATCAAAGGGAGATTGATTCCTCCTCACTCTTCTCTACCTTCTAGATGCAGAATCGGTGTTCAAACCCATGTCCAAAGACTGTGTGTCTTTGTAAAATGCTTGTGATAAAACACTCAGTTCATGCTATGAAGAATTATAATGCAAACTGTTCTGTTGTTAACCAAATTACACAATGTCTGTATAGTGCAACTGATCGTTTCTATGCTGACTCTTCTTAGTATTTCAGAAATTATTTTGAATCTGAGATTTAAGATGTAATTGAGTTAACTATTCAATTGAAGTATACATTTTAATCGTACATTGAATAAAACCAACTCTTTTGCATCCTAGTTTTAATTTCAGCCATTTGGTCAGAGTTGAGAATCTATGGAGAGATCTCCTAGAAGGCAGAGTGAATGTCACCAGAAAGAGCAATCAACCTAGGCTTGGTTAGATGGCAAACATCATAGACTTGTTGCAGATGGGCTCCAGTAGGTGTGTGAGGATTGTATAAGACAGGCGAGCATGGCATACTTGGACAGCAGGTCACCTGGCAGGAGTAGCTACAAGCCGTAACTCCAGTCTAAATTGATTGACTGTTCCAAATATTTATCATTTACAAATAAAAATAAACTATTGACTGTTTTATTTGTTCTAGATTTTCCCTTTCTTCTCTTTTTGGTATGGTCTCAATATTCTACATTTGTTTAAATTAAAAATCTACGGTTTCTTTATTTACAAATCTATCTTGCACTTCTGTGATGATCACTATTGAATTCTAATCTTTCTGGACTATACGCAGGTAGATAGGATAGTGAAGAAGGTGTTTGGTATGCTTTCTTTTATTGGTCAGAATATTGAGTACAGGAGTTGGGAGGTCATATTGCGGCTGTACAGGAATTAATTAGGTTACTGTTAGATATTGCGTGCAGTTCTGGTCTCCTTCCTATTGGAAAGATGTTGTGAAACTTGAAAGGGTTCAGAAAAGATTTAGATTAGATTACTTAGTGTGGAAACAGGCCCTTCGGCCCAACAAGTCCACACCGACCCACCGAAGCGCAACCCACCCATTCCCCTACATTTACCCCTTTTTACCTAACGCAATGGGCAATTTAGCATAGCCAATTCACCTGAATTGCACATCTTTGGACTGTGGGAGGAAACCGGAGCACCCGGAGGAAACCCACACAGACACGGGGAGAATGTGCAAACTCCACACAGTCAGTCGCCTGAGTCGGGAATTGAACCCGGGTCTCTGGCACTGAGAGGCAGCAGTGCTAACCACTATGCCACCGTGCCGCCCCACGGGTATTGCCAGGGTTGGAGGATTTGAGCTATAGGGAGAGGCTGAATAGGCTGGGGCTATTTTCCCTGGAGCGTCAAGAGGTTGAGGGGGTGTCCTTTTAGAGGTGTACAAGTGGTGGAGGCTGGTACAATTGCAACATTTAAAAGGCATTTGGATGGGTAAATGAATAGGAAGGGTTTGGAGGGATATGGGCCGGGTGCTGGCAGGTGGGACTAGATTGGGTTGGGATATCTGGTCGGCGTGGACAGGTTGGACCAAAGGTTCTGTTTCCATGCTGTACATCTGACTCCAAGGTTAAATCAATGTAATCTTTCCTCATCCATTTTGTGCTGGGATTATGTTGTTTTTAACTCTTAATTGTTTATGCTTTACTATCCTGCCTTGGTCATTGCAAGTATATCAATGATTGATTATGCCAAGATCCTTTACTAAGTCCCTATGTTCTAATTTATTCTAATCATTGTACACTTTTGTCCCAAATGTTAACTATTTTAATATTTCATTTGTTATTGATATTTATTTGCCTTTATAGTCTCTTTTGAAATATTAATCCTAATCTTTTTGTAACTCTCTAGCATATTGTTTTGCTACATGGCCTTGTCATAGAGTCAAACAGCATGGAAACAGACCCTTCTGTCCAACTCCTCCAGGCCCACCAAGTTTCCCAAACTAAACTAGTCCCACTTGCTGGCATTTGACCCATATTCTTCTAAACCTTCCCTATTCAATAGCTATCCAAATCTCTTTTAAATATTGTAACAGTGCCTGCTTTTACCACTTCCTCCGGCAGTTCTTTCCACACATGAACCAGCCTCTGTGGAAAAGGTTGGCCCTTGGGTCCCTTTTAAATCTTTCTCTTTTTAGTTTAAAATTTAGCCCTCTAGTATGGAATTCCCCAACCCGTGGGGGAAAAACCTTTGCTATTCACCTTTTCTGTACCCCTCATGATTTTATAAACCTCTACAAAGTTACCCCTCAATTTCCTATGCTCCAGTGAAAAATATCCCAGCCTATCTAGCCTCATAACTCAAATCTTCCAATCCCAATAAACATCCTTGTAAGTCTTTTCTGCACCCTCTCCAATTTAATAATACACTTCCTATAGCTGGGCAACCAGAATTGTACACCATACTCCAACAATGGCCTCACCAATGTCCAGTGCAACCACAACATGCTGTCCCAACTCCTAAATTGTTTCTGCACTTTAAGCAAATATGATCAAATGTAGTATTAAAAATGAGAAATAATGGGATCCATTCAGTGATTTTAATAAAACTCAACTGAACATTCTGGCATCGCATATCTTGAGTATTTTCAGTTTATTTTAAATCCATGGAGAGAACCCCCCGCCCCCCCAGCAATGCTGCCAGACCTGGTGAGTATTTCCAGCAGTTTGTTAGGTTTTGGATTATCTTTATATTAGACAGTGCCCTTACCATTTTCATGTCCTACCCTGGATTCTGTGACTTTTAATTTATCTAACAATCCTTTTTATGTAGAAGTTTCTGTAAGTGCTCCAAAAGTCCAAATTGTATTTCAGGGATCAGACTACGTTGTCTGTAGTGTCTATTCAGATGCCCTAGCGATTTGCCTATCATATCATATATATTGTTAACTCTTTGCTGGCTCTGACTGTATTACATTATTATTGTAAGCATATTCCTCTAGTACAGTATGCAGTTTAAAGTAGATTCTATTTTTACTAAGTACTGATGTTGACTGATAACTTTCTCAAGCAATCTTTTTGTACTTTAAATTTATTTTATCACTAATCCTACAAAGTCTCAATAGTGTTTAACAGTTTGTTGTTCACAGTAAAAGTACTTTTTTGTTTTTTACCTGCTTTGCTGCAGCTTCTTCAAATACATTCATTTTGCCCAAGGAATATGCTAATGTTCAGTTTTGTTTACTGCCTCTAATTGTAATGGAACCCTCAGCACCCAGATATCAAACATAAATTGTAAGATGTCTATGTCCTTTGATGAAAAGCTGTAAAACTGATCCACTTTGATTTATTTTATATTTTCAATCTCATGAACACTCATTATACTCGCTCTTGTTCTAATTCCTTTCTACCTGGATGTGTGTCAGCTGTACTGAATCTCTTGTCTCCGAGTCAAAAGATTCTGGGTGCAAGTCTCACTCCAGGGGTCAAGCACAAATCAAAACCAACACTCCCACACTATAACATGGAAGCACTGCTCCACTGGAAGTGCTATTTTTCAGCTAAGATTGAGATTCTTTCTACTTAGTTGGGAGCATGTAAAAGATTCCACAATTTACAATTGTGCTCTATTTCCCCCCACTTGATCAAATGTTTTGTCCTTTTATTTGAACATGTAGAAATTCTGCACAGTCACCATTATAGATTTAAAAGTGATGTATTTTTCTCTACTGGAGATAATTTTCAACACTATTACCTGCTTAATTTATTGTTTTTATTCCCGCATTTTCATCAATTTGTGTGCATTTAGAAACATTTAGGATTTCTACTCCTCAATCTCAACTATGCATTGGTGTATCTTACAAACTCATTTTGATTATGTTTTCAGACTTCCTCTACTAGATTGCTTTACTGCACTGCAGGAGTGCTGCTCAGACGACTGGAGGCAGACCCAGATCTCCAAGGCGTGTCCCATGTTATTGTAGATGAAGTTCATGAAAGAACAGAGGAAAGGTGATTCTGTTTTGCACATTGGAGCAGCTCATTGTGAATTTCAGTGCAGTTCAGTATCATGCATGAAGTCACCAAAGTGGAAAAGCATTTTGGAATGATGATCAGCTCAGACTTTTAAAACAAAAGTGCTTGTGGAAAAAGTGAAAGAAAGTAAGGAGTCATAGTTTTGAACTCATGAAGTTTAAATAGTAGGCCACTGAGTCTTGATTTAAAGCGATTGTAAGGAGGCAGAACATATTTGGAATTTAGAAAGAACAAAGAAAGGACTTCTCGGAAGTGTCTTAGCCTAGCTGATCATTATAGAATAAGGAGAGGCAAGAATAATTGCAATAGATGGAAACTGAGAGTGGATTGAATAGTGTTGGGGCGGAATGACTAAATAAATGACTCAACACATGGATTCCACTTCCAGCAACCAAGAGTTTATTGAAATTACACCAGTGGGGAGAAACCTCTGGGGGTCAGAAACTTCTTCAATAAACCAAGACATACATTCTTAGACATTTGTTTTCAGCCTGCCTTTAGCAATTACATGCCAATCATATTATTAATTAATTACATACATGTCCAATCAAATTAATCATGTGACTGCATTGTCCATGATGGACACCCTTATGGACTACCCTCTCTTTCATGACCTCATGATATTTACGCCCTTATCGTTATCCTTGGGGTTTTCACAATGCATTCCAGTCCTGCTGATTTCTGCACCTGTTATTTAATCCTCCCTGCTAATAGTGTGGGGCCCTTCCTTAGTGTCTAACACTGAGTTGTCCATAGGACTTTTAGTAGAATCTCCTTAGTGCTTATTGCGTCTTTTTTTAAGTTATATGTCAAAGTCTATAACTAATTTGAAATCAATTACTACGATTATCTGGAAATCTTAACTACAGTAAATCTCTTTGAGCTGAATCTCAAACCTTTAAATTAGCTCGGTATGGAATTTTTCTGTTAGTAAATACAAGGGTGTCCAAGAACAATATGTCATGGAGCCAACAAAAAAAAGCAGCCCTCACTGGAGCTGGTAATGAGACAAGTTTAATAAATGACCTCAGTAAAAGGCCCCCAGGAAGTAGTGATCATAACATGATCAAATTTGATATTCAGTTTGAGTGTGAGTCACTTGAATCAGAAACACCTTAAATAAAGGGAATGACAGTGAGCTGAGGACAGAGTTAGCTAAAGTGGACTGGGCAGATACATTAGCAAGAAAGTCAGTAAGCAAGCAGTGACTGATTATTTAAGGAGGTAATTAATGATTCTTATCAAAAATATATATCCTAGTAAGGAGAAAAGATTCTGAAGTACAAAAGAATATAAAGTTGAAAGAAAAAGGAAGAAGGCAAAAGTCAGTGATAGCCTCAACGACTGGGGTAAATTGAGAATCCAGCAAAGAAGGATTAAGAAGATATTAAAGAGAAAAAATAAACTGTGAGGGCAAACCAGTGAGGAATATAAAAAGGAAAAGAGAAATGAACATAAAAAATGAATCTGGCGAGAACATTTTTGGGGGATAAAGGAAATGGCAGAGGAGTTAAACAAATATTTTGCATGAGTTAATACAGTGGGAGCTTATTTGAATACTAAAGATTACAGGGGAGGAATGAAGTACCATCACCATCAATAGAGAAGTATTATTTAGACAAACTAATAGGGCTGAAGACAGAAGTCCCTGGCCCTGATAATTTGCATCCAATTATCCTATTGGAAGTAGCTGCTGAGCTAGTAGATGCATTGTTTGCATTTTTCCAAAATTCTTTAGATTCTGGAGTAGTAGGGATCAGTGCTGGAACTGCAAGTGTTTACAGTATATATTAATGACTCTAAGAAAGGAAGTGATGAACTGTCGCCAAATTTGCAGACGACACAAAAATAGGTGGAAAGTAAAGTTGTGAGATGGATCCAAACAGTTTAGAGAGATTTATGGGTTAAGTAAATGGGCAAAAAGTTCTCAAATGGAGAATAATGTGGGAAAATGGGAAGTTGTTCATTACGAAAGGGAAAACAGAAGGATAGTTTTATTTAAATGGAGAAAAAAGCAGGAGAAAACTGCAACACAAAGCACTTGGTGGTACTTGTGCATGAATCACAGAATGCTATCACGCAGGTGCAGCAATAATCAGGAAGGCTAATGGAATGTTGGTCCTTATTTCAAGGGGTTTGGAATATAAGCTTAGGGAAGTCTTACTGCAACTGTACAAGATGCTAGTGAGACCATGTGGAGTACTGAGAGCAGTTTTGATCCCTTTAATTAAGGAAAGTTATTATTCTATTACTGGCGGTTCAGAGGAGGATCACTAGGATGATCCCTGTCTGGAGGAATTATTTTGTGCACAAGGCTAAACCGGTTGGGTCTCTACTCACTAGAGTTGAGAAGAATGAGAGGTAATCTTATTGAATCATGTGGGGTTGATAGTAAATGCTGAGAGTGTTTCCTCATGAGAAAGTCTACTACTAGAAGGCATAGTCTCAAATTAAAGGATGCTGATTTAAGACTGAGATGAGGAGGAGTTTCTTATCTCGGAGGGTTGAGTGTCTTTGGAACTCCTTGCCACAAAGAGCTGTGGGGATAGAATCCTTGTGTATATTTAAAGCAAAGATAGATTCTAGTGGGATCATGGGGAAAACTCAGGAAAGTGAATGTGACGAATGTCGGATCAGCCATGATTCTAATAAATGTCAGAGCAGGCTGGAGTAGCCAAATGGTTGACTACTCCTTTTTCCTGTCGTCTTATGGGTATCTTTCAGTAGTGACTTGTGTAATACAGAGAACCGGAGTTGCTCTGTGTTCTCGAGTGTGTTTCCCCCAGAGAATGGCAGACTCCTGATCTGAATTAGAATTTTGGGTTCCAGAAGGAAGCAGGATCCCATGCTTCACGGTATTTCTCCCCTTTTCCTAAGGAATTAATGCCAAACTGAGTAACAAGATGTTTAGATCAACTAAGAACACTTTTTATACAATTAGTTCCAATGAATGAAGTTGGGAATCAATGAGTAAAGAGACCAAATGATTTACTATTTTTTAATCTTAGGGCTAGATGAAACCATCTTGATCAAAAACAAGTTAGTTTATGATATAGCTCTTTATCTCCACCTTGTGGAGATAATAAAAAAGCTCATGCTTTCACTTATGGTATTTTACTTAATCTTGTTCATGAGAGTTGTGGATATGACAACGTGTTTGGAAATTAGGCTGAACCCTATTAGATCCAACAGGTGAGGTGGTGCTCAGTTTTCATGGCATCTTCTATTGATCAAGAGCTTTTAAAAGCTTGATACCTGCACATCTCCCTCCTACCCTACCTAGTTGTTTTTTGGTCATCATGTATTAGACCATTCAATGTTCCTTTAGGACCTCTTCTCTATTTACTTCCATAACACTAACCTCAACTGCTTCAATTTCTACCTGTCCCAATGCATTGCCAATGATGCTACCTTTTCCTGGCCTCATAGCCAGTCATTTAAAAGGGAGGCACCTTGTGGATCTCAAACAACAGCATAGCAAATGTATAATAATGAGTCCGAGCTTCACCTTTCTATTAGTACTCCACTTACTTGTCCAACATCAAATCATTAATGAACAACAACTTCTTCTTCCAACTTCAAATAACTTTGTTTCTGTCAATTTTATTTGGTTCTAGAGATAAACCGTGTCGTCTCTAGTTGTACCCAGCTCTCAGATTATATATTCTAGATTGAATAGGAATCAATGTCTGTTTGATCTTCTAACAATAACCAAGACTAACTATTCATAATTTTTTAAAACTCCACTACCAAACTTTTTATTCTGCATTTTCATCTTGATTCCCTAACATCCTCAACTTCACAAATCTGTATTCACTTTCTGCCTCATATATTCAGTGAAACTCTTTGACTATAAGTGGCCTAGTGGTGTTAGCTCGAGACTGTTAGTCTAAAAGCTCCGCTAATGTTCTGGGGACCCAGGCTTGAATCCCACCACAGCAGTTGGTTAAATTTAAGATAAAAATCTGAAACTAAGAATCTACTGATAATCATGAAACTGTTGGTGATTGTCTGAAAAATCTGTCCTTAAAAAATGTGTCGCTGGAAAAGCGCAGCAGGTCAGGCAGCATCAAAGGAGAAGGAGAATCGACGTTTCGGGCATAAGCCCTTCCTGTTGTGCTTTTCTAGCAACACATTTTTAGGCTCTGATCCCTATCATCTGCAGTCCTCACTTTCTCCTGAAAAATCTGTCAACCTCACTAATGTCCTTCAGGGAAGGAAATCTACCATCCTTACCTAGTCTGACCTACATGTGACTTGGGACCACCGGCAATGTAGTTAGCTCTCAACTGCCCTCTGAAATGGGCTAGCAAGCCACTCAGTTATATCAATCACTACACAGTCTCACCAAATAAATGAAATGAAAAGACCAGTTGGCATCAACCCAGGCACTGGAAACGACAATGGCAGAAACAGCCCTGTTGATCCTGCAAAATCCCTCTTACCAACATCTGGGGGCTGGTGCCAGAATTGGGACAGCTGTCTCAGACTAGTCAAGCAATAGCCTGACATTGTCTGTAGGGTCTGATTCTGTGAGTATGACTGTGTTCCAGATATCACCATTACTATACTTCGATATGTCCTCCCACCAGGATACAGACCCAGCAGAGATGGTGGCACTGTGGTATACAGATGGGAGGTATGCAACTTTGAGTCTGGACCCCCTGAAGTCTCATGGCTTCAGGTTAAACATGGGCAAGGAAATTTCATGTTAATTACCACATACTGTCCTCCCTTGGCTGATGAATCAATACTCCTCCACGTTGAATGACACTTGGAGAAAGCACTGAAGGTGGCAAGGGCCAAAATGTGCTCTAGGGTCAGGATCTCATTGCCCACTGCCAAGAGTGGCTCAGCAGCAACATTACTGATCAAGCTGGCTGGGCCCTTTCCATCATAGCTGCTAGACTGGATCTGCAGCAGGCAGTGAGGGAACCAACACGAGGGAAAAACATACTTGGCCTCACCCTTACCCTTACCAATCTGCTGTTTGCAGATACATCTATCCATGACAGTATCAGTCGGATGACCACTGTACAGTCCTTTTAGAGATTAATTTCTAGCTACACACTGAAAATACCTTCTATCATGTTGTGTGGTGCTATCACTGTGCTAAATGGAACAGACTTTGAACAGGTCTAGCAACTCAGGACTTAGCATTCATGAGGTGCTGTGGGCCATCAACAGCAGAATTATACTCCAGCACAACCTGTAACCTCATGGTCCGGCATATCTCCAATTCAACCATTACCATTAAGCCAGGGAATCAACCCTAATTCAGTGGAAAGTGCAGGAGGGCATACCTGAATATGAGGTGTCAACCTGATGAAGCTACCAAACAGGGTGACTTGCATGCCAAACTGCATGAACGGCAAGTGATAGAGCTAAATAATCCTACAATCAATGGATCTGCAGTCCTGCCACATCCAGTCATGAATGGTGGTGGGCAATTAAACAACTCACTGGAGGAGGCTCCACAAATATTCCCATCTTCAATGATGGAAGAGCCCAACACATTAGTGCAAAAGATATGGTTGAATCATTCTCAAGAATCTTCAGCCGGATGTGATGATGATCCATCTCTGCCTCCAATAGTGCTTTGCATCAAAGATACCAGTCTTTGGCGAATTTAGTTTATTCCATGTGATTATCAAGAAGCAGTCGCAGGTACTGGAAACTGCAAAGACCATGAGTCCTGACAACATTTCAGAAATGGTATTGACAATTTGTCCTTCAGAACATGCCACTCCACTAGGCAAGCTACACCAGTATAACACTGGTATCTCCCAACAATGTGGAAAGTTGTCCAGGTATGTTCTGTATACAAAAATCAGGGCAAACCCAACCCGGCCAATTACTGCCCCATCGGTCCACTCTGATCGGTAAAGTGATGGAAGGTATTATCAACCATGCTAGAAAGCATCATCTACTCAGTGATGCCCAGTTTGGGTTCTGCCAGAGTCACTTAGCTCCTGATCTCATTACAGCCCTGGTTCAAACATAGACAAAGCCACCAAGATAGTTGAGGATGAAATAATGGTCTCCTTTGACCTTGCAGCCCTTTTCACATCAATTAATATTGACCTGGCCAAAGAAACACTAGCATCACTATTAGAAAAATGAGGACCACAAACACCAGACAGCCCCAACTTCATCAGCAAAGACAACATGCTCCAGCTAGTGGACCTGTGCCTTACCACCCACTTCTCATTCAATAACAAAACCTACAAACAAGTCAATGGAACACCAATGGGATCACCAATATCAGGGCTCAGAGCGGATGCAGTAATGCAGAGAATTGAACAAGCTGCCCTCCCATTTATCCAACCCAAACTTTGGGTCCGCTACGTAGATGACACCTTTGTCATCACGAAACGGAACAAATTAGAGGAAACCAACAACACCATCAACAATATTCTGACAGGCATAAAATTCACAAAAGAGGAGGAAAATGACAACAGACTCCTAATGCTAGATGCGACAGTTGACCGTACAGTTAACGGAGAGCTTCAAACCAGTGTCTACAGAAAAACAACAGACATGGACCACATACTTTACTTCAGAAGCAATCATCCCAACACCCACAACGGAGCTGCATCAAGGCATTATTTCAACGAGCTACATCACACTGCAGCATCCAAGACCTAAAAAAAGCAGAATAAAAATATCTATACAACGTTTTCAAGAAAATCAAGTATCCAACAAATACAATCCACAGATTCCTCAAACAAACCCAAACAAGCAGACAGAACACAACCAAAAACTATAGCCACATTACCTTACATCAAAGACATATCAGAAATGACTTCCAGTCTACTCAGACCCCTTGGCATCATGGTAGCCCACAAAGCTACCAACACACTTAAACAGCGACTATTGAACCTAAAGGATCCAATAGACGCCACCAGCAAAATTAATGTCATATACCAGATACCATACAAGAACTGTTTTTTTTTTAAACAAAGCACTACATCAGACAAACTAGCAGGAAACCCGCCACCAGCATACATGAACACCAACTGGCCACCAAAAGACACGACCCACTGCCACTAGTTTATATACGTACAGACAAAGAAGGACCCCACTTTGACTGGGACAACACACACATCCTAGGACAGACGAAACAAAGACACGTATGACAATTCTTCGAGGCATGGCATTCTAACCAGAACCCCATCAATAAACACACTGATTTAGACCCTCTCTACCTTCCCTTGGGAGAAAAAAAGAACTGGAAATGACATCACCCACCTTAAGAAACCATAAATAGAGAGGTGGGACATAACACCAGTGCTTCATCAGAGACTCTCACTGATGTTACCTAGTGTGATGAAATGTCTGAAAACAAACGTTCAAGCTCAGCAAGCAACTTATCATCAACCTGAACTACAAATCTTCTCAAAAATGGACAAAATAGTTGAATTCCAAAGGTGAAGGAGGAGAGATAGCCTTTGACATTAAGGCTACATTTGACCATAG
The DNA here is from genome assembly GCF_004010195.1 of Chiloscyllium plagiosum. Taxonomy (NCBI): domain Eukaryota; kingdom Metazoa; phylum Chordata; class Chondrichthyes; order Orectolobiformes; family Hemiscylliidae; genus Chiloscyllium; species Chiloscyllium plagiosum. Next base: position 84,159,040 of record NC_057718.1, read on the forward strand.
TGCCATAGAATCATACAGCACGGAATCAGACCCTTCATTCCAACTCGTCCGCGCTGATCAGTCATCCCGATCTGACTCTATTTGCCAGTATTTGGTCCATATCCCTCTAAACTCTTCCTATTCATATACCCATCCAGGTGCCTTTTAAATGTTGTAATTGTAACAGCTTCCACCACTTCCTCTGGCAGCTCATTCAATACACATACCACTGTCTGCGTGAAAAGGTTACCCCTCAGGTCTCTGAAATCTTTCCCCTTTAATTTTAAATCTATGCCCTCTGGTATTGGAATCCCTACCCTAAGAAAAAGATCTTGGCTATTGACCCTATCCTTGCCCCTCATGACTTCATAAACCTCTGTAAGGTCACCCTATCTCTGAAATCCATGGAAAAAAGCTCCAGCCTATTCAGTCACACTCTATATTGTGGTAACTATTAATATACCTGTTTCTATATTTTGTAGTTAAGTGCTTTATTGGAAATAGCACAGAATAATATGATTTTTTTTCTTATTTCTTATGTGTGTTACTAAATAGGCTATTAGGTATATCATATTAAATAGACGTTATGAGAAAGAGGGACATAGAAAGATATTCTTACAGACTGATCCATTAAATGTCCTTAATTCTTTGCTATGTCCTGTTATCTGTGGTCTATGTCTAATTAAGTGATAATAAAGTGATTGAAATATCAAGTTTTTGTTTTTTTTAAACACTAGCTTATAACGTTGGGCTAACTGGGTAAGAAAACGTTCCATGATTACAAAGAGCATTGGCAATTCTGCCAATTAATTATTTGTTGCATTTTTATGCTCTTTTATCAAGGCCAACTTATGTTTAATTTGTGTGTGCATCTTTATCCAGTGTTTTAATCTGATTTAAACGCATGTTTTTGTGTTTTAGTGACTTTTTGCTCTTGGTGCTGAAGGATCTGATAGTGTCTCGGCATGATCTACGTGTTATCCTGATGAGTGCTACTCTAAATGCACAGCTGTTTACAGAGTACTTCAATTCTTGCCCCAGTATCCACATTCCAGGTAGTATTAGATCTGCATAACACAAATATTTGTTTTAAAGTTACATCCATTATCATCTTAAAGATTACGTGAGTATCCATCCTTTTATTGCTACACAGGTACAATTTGACGCAAAACAAGATTTTGAGAGGAGAGTAGGAAGTGGAGAGACAAAAATAAGGAGGAGGTTTTGAACTCAGAAGAAGGGAAGAGAATTGGCTTTTAGAATTGCTTATCTTGAGTAGGGAAAATAATATCGATAGTCTCTGCCATTTATGAAATGTTTTGGCAAAGTGAGGTTTGCAATTCTGCAACATAGTGTTCAAGAAGTAATCAGAATCTGAAAAAAGAACCACTGGTCCCAAAACATAAACTCTGCTTTATTTCCATAGATACTTCCAGATATGCTGAGTTTTCCAACAATTTCTGATGTTGAATCAGATAAGACATGTTTCAGGAGTGATTTATAGACGGGGATGAGAATTTTAATATCAATAATTTTTTTTTAACATGATAAAACATTGGAATGCACTTCACAGGAGTATTATGAATTGGACACTGAACCAATTAAGATATTCAGGCAAATGACCAAAGGTTGGTCACAGAGAGGTTTTAAGGGACTCTTAAAGAAGGAGTGAGAGGAAGTGGTGTAGATATTAAACAGAAAAGATACAGCACAGATTTGTTGGGAATGTTGTCTTGTTTTGTAAATAAAATATGAAATAAGTATGTTAAATTAGAGGTTTTTATTGATTAGGAGATTAAAGTCTTAAACTTGGAGGAATGTTGCAATAATTTTGGACTGTTAAATTCCAATTCTTCAAAACCATGATGCGAACTATGTATTGTGAACCTAAGTTGACAATTTCACTGTGATAGATCATGTGATAAATGATATGGAAATTGAAAATATTGCACACTGATTGTAAGCTATCTAACGTAAGGGAGGGCTCTTTACAAAGCAGGATAGAGAGCGCTTTACTTCATGACAAACTGTGTTGTTCCTGGCCAAGAGCATTTAATGTAGAACCCCAATTTAAATGTCTTGCTTTTTCTATTTCCTGATACAAGGCAACATCTTATTGTGCCAGTGCTTTATCCTCTCTAATAATCTCAATATTGTTCCTATCATTTGGAATTCAAGTCTGTACGCAGTATTCCAACTCTAGTCTTATAGAATGATCTGATGGTGTTGCTTCAAATTGGAAAGGAACAGAATAGAATTGAAGGAATCATCATTTTAACATTAATTATAAAGATTTAGGAAGGATTAGATTAGATTAGATTAGGTTCCCTACGGTGTGGAAACAGGCCTTTTGGCCCAACCAGTCCACACCGACCCTCCGAAGAGTAACCCACCCAGACCCATTTCCCTCTGACTAATGCATCTAGCACTATGGGCAATTTAGTATGGCCAATTCACCTGACCTGCACATCTTTGGACTGTGGGAGGAAACTGGAGGAAACCCACGCAGACACGGGGAGAATGTGCAAACTTTAGGAAGGAGAGACGGATAACTGTATAGTGGTTTATAACACTGGAATAAACTATTAGAATTGGTGATTGAAAAATCAGACTATGTCAACATTTTAGGGTAGGTAGTTGAAGAAAAACCAATGCATAAACACACAAGGAATTTAGGCACATAGGATTAGGATTGCTGCATGTGCAGGAACAGTAATATAAGTTGATTCAGCCAAACAGTTCTGTTCTTGAATTCTGTTCAAGAATTATATTTAGAACTGGATTCAGATGTATTCATAAAGGAATAGTTTGAGTAAAGCTTTCAAAACTGTGTCAACACTAGTCAGACCTCAGGTGATGTGCAGAGGAACCTCGATTATCTGAATACGAATTATCCGAAAATGGGATTATCCGAAGAAGATCTCGAGGTTCCAATGGAAACATTATATCAAAGACGTGTTTCCAACAGTGATCACATCTTTTGTTTACAGTGATTAAACAGGCACCGTCTCCAAATGACTGACTACCGGCCCCTCTCTCCCCACACTTTCCCTGGAGTTCTACACAGAGGTGTTACCTAAACACCCCCTTCCCCAGATAATCTCTCCAACATTATCCTGTACAGGGCAAAGGTGGAACCTGTCCAAAAGTTGCAGCAAAAAATTGTGTGGCTGTGGCTGTGTGCGTGCTATTTGGAGACTTACCCCACAAAGGCAACTGCAGCAGCAGTCTTGTTGTTGGTGTACGGTCTGGCTGGAAAAAATGAGGTCTGCAGATGCTGGAGATCAGAGCTGAAAATGTGTTGCTGGAAAAGCGCAGCAGGTCAGGCAGCATCCAGGGAACAGGAGAATCGACGTTTCGGGCATAAGCCCTTTCCTGAAAAAGGGCTTATGCCCGAAACGTCGATTCTCCTGTTCCCTGGATGCTGCCTGACCTGCTGCGCTTTTCCAGCAACACATTTTCAGCTACAGTCTGGCTGCCCCAGCGAGGGGGCGAGTGTGCATGGAGTTAGGGGGCGGGTGAGAGGTGGTGTTGGAAGGGTTTGGAGGCAGGGGGCAGTGTCTGATGGTGTTGGGGGCGGGGCCTTGCACGCTGTGTCCTGCTGCAGTCTCCTGAACGGGGAACAGACTTTAAAAACTCCGAGCCTCAGAGGAAAGGCATTTATCGATTAACCGAATAATCGATTATCCGAACAAAATAGTGCCCGCCCATCTCATTCGGATAATTGAGGTTCCCCTGTATACAGTTCTGGGTCCAATGTTTCAGCAAGGATATGAACGCATTGGAGAGGGTGCAGAAGAGGTTTATGAGAATGATTCCAGAGGTGAGAAACCTCAGTGATGAAGTTAGATGGGAGAAGTTGAGACTGGATTTCCTTGGAGAAGAGAAGGCTCGAAGGAGATTTGCTGGAAGTTTTCAAAATCGTGCAGTCTGGACAGAGTAGATAGGGAGAAACTGTTCTTCCTTCTAAATGGATTGAGAATAAGAGGGTACTGATTAAAAGCAGTAGATAAGCAGATACAAAAGAAGTAAATGCGATATGAGAAAAAAGTTCTCACAGTAGTCAAGATCTGTAATGCACTGCCTGAAAGTGCGGATGAAGGCAGGTTTAATCAAGGCAGCATTAGGTGATTATTTGAATAGAAATAACGTGCAAGGTTGTAGAGAAAACGCAGGAGAATGACACCATGTCATAATGCTCATTTTGAGAACCGGTGTTGACATAATGGGCCAAATAGCTTCCTAATTCTGCATTGTAACACTTCACTCCACAAAAAGTGGAATGATTTATTTACCCATTCCACTTCTTGTGATGTTTTATGCTCTAATTTCTCAGAACATGATTGTACCTCAGAATAGCACCTATTTTGATTTGATTTATTGTTGTCACATGCACCTAAGCACAGTGAAAAGTTTTTAGTGTGCAGTAAAGGTAGATCATAACGTAGAAGGACATACAAATCCTAGGGTGTTTAAACAGAGCGAGGCATAAAAGGTTATGACTGCATAGAAGGTGCACAAAAGTAGATCGGTATTAGATTTGAAATTAGAGAGGGCCATTCTAATTGTAGCAGGGAAGCTGTTCTTGAACCTGTTGGTACATATGTTTAAGCTTCTGTATCTTTTGCCTGACAAAAGAAGTTGGAAGAGAAGTTTGACACCACCTGGAACAAAGCAACCCTCTTGATTGACACCGCATCCACTGCCACCATCACCAACTCTCAGTAGCTGCAGCGTGTACCATCTACAAGATGCTCTGCAGAAATTTAGCAAGGTGCCTCGGACAGCATCTTCCTCGACCACAGTTACTTCCACCTACAAGGACAAGGACAGGGACAAGCAGATACATGGGAGCACCACCACCTGCAAATTCCTCTCCATGCCACTGACCATTTTGACTTGGAAATACATCTCTGTTCTTTCACTGCCACTGGGTCAAATCCTGGAATTCCCCCTCTAATCGCATTGTGGGTCTATCTACAGCACATGGACTACAGTGGTTCAAGAAGGCAGCTTGCCACCACCTTCTCGAGGACAACTAGGAATGGGCAGTAAATGCTGGCCAGCCAGCAATGTCCATTTTTTTAAATTTCAAAAATATACTTTATTCATAAAATACTTTGATGATCTGTACAACTGGACATGCCATACATATGTAAACATTCCATTTGTTTGCATACTGAAAACAGAGTAATCATTCTTCTTTACAGGTCTGTACGATTACATTTTTAGCTGAGGCGTCAGCAGAGCCCAAATGACTGCGCGGGCCCCCTGTTCTTCTTTAGACAGGCAGATGTTACACGGTGGTCTTTCCCCACCGCGCCTTGGCGGCAGCTGCCCCAAGCTTCAGCGCGTCCCTCAACATGTAGTCCTGGACCTTGGAATGTGCCAGTCTGCAACACTCAGTCGGGGTCAACGCCTTCAGCTGGAAGATCAACAGGTTTCGGACCGCCCAGAGAGCGTCCTTCACCGAGGTGATGATCCTCCAGGCATAGTTGATGTTCGTCTCGGTGTGCATCCCGGGGAACAGACCGTAGAGCACGGAGTCCCGCGTCAGGGCGCTGCTCGGGACGAACCTCGACAAACACCACTGCATTCCTCTCTAGACGACTTCTGCGTAGGCACATTCCAGAAGGAGATGTGTGACAGTCTCGTCCCCCCCCGCAGCCGCTTAGAGGGCAGCGTGCGGTGCGGCTGAGAGTCCGGGTGTGCATAAAGGATCTCACAGGCAGAGCCCTTCTCACCACCAGCCAAGCCATGTCTTGGTGCTTGTTGGAAAGTTCTGGCGATGAGGCATTCTGCCAAATGGCTTTGACAGTCTGCTCAGGGAACCGCTCGATAGGATCCGCCAGCCAGCAATGTCCATGTCCCACGAGTGACTAAACTTTAAAACAAAAAACCAAGGATATCCGAGACAAAAGAGATAATGGTCAGCTGTGTCACACTTGCCACTAAGTCTGACAGTACAAGTCTTTGTGAACTTGAACACAAAATTTCACCTGCAACACCTTTGTAAATTTATGGGAATTTGTTGGCTTCAGATAAAATCTGACTACAATGCCTGTCTTTTCATACTTTTTGATTTTTAAACCTGTACCTATGAAGATGAACCAACATTTACCAACCTTTCCTGTGCTCTTGCTTCAAAGACAGAAATTTGAATTCACAAGCTCTGTAACATTAAGGACAAAAAATGTAAAAGTCAAAATTGTACAATTAAGTGAAAGTAAAAATACTTAATCTTGTCATTCTGTTATTTTAGGACATACTTTTCCAGTGGCTCAGTATTTCCTGGAAGATGCACTTACTATGACTAGGTAAGCATTATTTATGTTGTATCAGGACAAAGAGCTACCATACTCCTTCATGTAATTGTGAATTACATTTTCTTTTGAAGCTTCACAAATTTGAAGAATGTAGCTTTGATTTTAGCCAGTCACGAAATTTGTGCATTCAATCTTTTTACCTGCTTATGTGCTCTGGATTCTGAATGCAGTCTCTGGCTGGGGACAGATCTTACCTTGTTATCTGCTTACTTGTAGTAGCACTTTGGTTAATATTGACTCTTTTTCATGCTAATTGTCTTCCTCTTGCGCAAATGAACAAAGAATGCTCACACCCATAAAACTGCATGAAAATGTGATCATTTTATACATTTAACAATGGAAGCAGTACAAAATTCAGCTCAACAGAGTGCACTTTTCAGTGTGCTTACTTAACTCTGGGAATTTGGTGAGTAAGGGAGGAAGAGTTATTCTAATCTATGCAGAATGAGGAATAGTCTGAGCAATTGGAGGACAGCAAGTCCAAAGGTATAAATAAGATAAGCAGGTTGAATGGTGAGTTTTAATTTCTTTGTTGTCTAAGCTAGGAGGATAGTTTAAGCTAGGATCGGGAAAGTATATGCACAGTCTTAAATGTAGAACTTTTCTTGTTAAACTGATTATGTAACTAGAACTCATCAAATAATAAAATATGGCACAGCGGGTTGTGTGTCTGGCCTGCAGATCAAGGCATTTGTGCACAATGATGCTGTGTCCTGAGCAAACATGCGGGAGATGTATCCATCTCATATGTCTCTAGCTGGAAGTCATTGAGTTGGAGTGCATGTTGGAGAGACTCTGATACATAGAAGAGGTGAAGGAATGAATGGGGAATTTTAATCCAGAATATAGTCAAATTCTAAGAGAAAACAGTTTTGAGCAGTAGTGGGTGTGAGAGATAAAGCGAGCTGAGTAGCAGGGATTTAGAAGAAAAGGAGGTCCTACAGACACTGGCCCTGACCAAAGCGTATTAAGTATTCGCTGGGTGTGAGAGCAATGAGGAGTGCTTCAGGGAATATAGCCACAATGCACTCCAAGGCACCGTGGATCAGAAAACTAAATGTAGGGCAGTTATGGAAGAGCAGAATAGTAATGTGGTAGTAATACGCTATTTTAAAATGAGAGGGATAATTAGCCTCCTTTGTGACACGAAAGAGATCTTGGACTCTAGAAACAGAATCATGGTATTCCTACAGTGTGGAAGCTGGCTTTTCAACTCAAGTCCACACTGACCCTCCAAAGATCCACACCTGCCTCCCCAGCCTATTTCTATATCCATGTATTTCTCATGGATAATCCACCTAGCCTGCACATCTTTGAACTGTAGAAGGAAACTGGTGTACCCTGGGGAAACCAACGCAGACATAGGATAAATGTGCAAACTCCACACAGTCACCCGAGGGTGGAATCAAACCCGGGTCCCTGGTGCTGTGAGGCAGCAGTGCTAGCCACTGTACTATCCTAAATACTGCGATATTTTCTGCTGTTTCATTCTCTGGATATGGACATCAGTGGCAAGGCAGTAATCTACTGTCTGTTCCTAGTTGCTGTTCAGGAGGTGGTGAATTAGACTCCGAGTCAGATAGTATGGAAACAGACCCTTCAGTCCAACTCATCCACACCGACCAATTATCTCAAACTATACTAATTCCGTTTGCTTGCATTTGGCACACATCCCTCAACCTTTCCTATTCATGTGCTATCTAAATTTCTTTTAAATGTTGTAACTGTACTAGCATCTACTACACTCTCTGCCAATTCCTTCCAGAGACTAACCGCCCTCTGTGTGAAAAGGTTGCTCCTCAGTCCCTTTTAAATCTTTCTCCTCTCGCCTTAAAACTATGCCCTCTAGTCTTGAACTCCCCTACCCTTGGGGAAAGACCTTTGTGATACACCTTATCTATGCCCCTCATGATTTTATAAACCCGAACAAAGTCATCCTTCAACCTTCTCCATTTCAGTGAAAATAGTCCCAGCCTGTACAGCCTTTCCTTAAAACTCAAACCCTCCAGTCCGGATAACATCCTGATAAATATTTTCTGAACCCTCTCCAATTTAACGATATCCTTCCTGTAACAGGATGACCAGAATTGCACACAATACTCTTGTAAAACCACAACATGATGGCCTAACTCCTATGCTCAGTGGTCTGAGCAAGAAGGCAAGTATGCTAAACACCACCTTTACCACCCTGTCTCCATATGAAGGGTATACCCCAAGCATCCTTGGGTAAGGAGTGCCTGGTTTTTGGCTTTGTGACAGTGCAGAAGAAGAGAAATTTGCTCAAGTCAAGATGGTGTGTGACTTGGAGCAGCATTTCATGCATCTGTACCCCTTTCCACCTCAGTGGTAAGAGGAACTACCAAATAAGTTTTTTTTAATAATTGTTGCTAGGTTGTCAGTGTCACTGGCTCAGATTTATTTATTTCAGTTTTTATTTCTCGTCACTAATTGCTGTGGAGCAATGGTCACAAGTGGCTTTCTTGAACTGCTGTAGTCTTTGGGTGTAGGGATGCTCACAATATTGTGAGGAAAGGATTTCCAGGATTTTGACCCAGCGACAGTGAAGGAATGGTGATATAGTTTCAAATTAGGACTTGAGTTATACAGGGATTTGGTTAGGCCACTTTTGGAATACTGTGTTCGTTTCTGGTCTCCCTGTTATTGGAAAGATATTGTTAAACTTGAAAGGTTGCAGAAAAGATGTGCCAGGATTTTGCTGGGGTTGGAAGGTTTGAGTTATAGGTAGATGCTGAATAGGCTGGGGCTATTTTCCCTGGAGAGTCAGAAGTTGAGGGGTGACCTTATAGAGGTGTGTAAAACGATGAGGGGCATGGATAGAGTGACTAGCCAAGTCTTTTTCCCAGGGTAGGGGAGTCCAAAATTAGAGGGCATAGGTTAAAGGTGAGAGGGGAAAGATTTAAAAGGGACCTAAGGGGCAATTATTTCACGTAGAAGTTGGTGCATGTGTGGAATGAGCTGTCAGATGAAATAGTAGAGGCTTGTACAATTACAACATTTAAAAGGCATCTGGATGGATACAAGAACAGGAAGAATTTAGAGGGATATGGGCCAAATGCTGGCAAATGCAACTGGATTAATTTAGGATATTAGGTCAGCATGAACGAGTTGGACTGAAGCGTCTGTTTTCCGTGCTTACATCTCAATGACTTAGAGTGGAACTTGCAGGTAGTGGTATTGCCAAGTATCTGGGCATGTTGGCTGAGAGCACTAGGGACCCAGCATTCGATTCCACCCTCTGGCGATCTTCTGTGTGGAGTTTGCACATTCTCCCTGTGCCTGCGTGGGTTTCCTTCCGATTTCTCTGGTTTCTTCCCGTAGTCCAAAGCTGTACAAGTTAGGTGGATTGGCCATGCTAAATTGCCCATAGTGTCCAAGGATGTGAAGACTAGATGAATTAACCATGGGAAATGCAGGGTTACAGTGAAAAGAGTAAGGTTGGATGTTCTTTGGAGGGTCAGTATGGACTCCATGGGCCAAATGGCCTGCTTCCACACTGTAGGGATTCTATGATCTGCTCTTGTTCATCGTGGTGGTAGAGGTCAAGGGTTTGGAGGGTGCTAATAGAGAAGCCTTGGTGAGTTACTGTACTGCAACTTGTAAATTGTACAGACTATTGCCACTATATGTTAATGGCAAAGAGTGTGAATGTTGAAGATGGTGAATAGGCTTCCAGTCAAGCGGGCTACCTTGTCTTGAATGATGCTCAGTTTCTTGACTGTTGTTGGGACTGCACTCATCCAGACCAGGAATCTTCAATCACATTGAGTTTCATAGATTGTGGAAAGGCACTGGGGGAACAGATGGTCATTCACTTGCTGCAGATTTCCTAACATCTGATTGGCTCTTCCAGCCACAATATTTATATTTCTATGTGATTGGTTGAGTTATTCTAATATGTATATACATACAAATTAGGACAGTAATATGCCATACAGCCCCTACAGCCTTCTCTGTCATTAAGAAAGATCATGGCTTATTTGATTGTGACCTCAAATTGGAAAATTCTCCCAACTCATTCTTCGAAACTCCAGGGCATATAGCCCTTATCAATCTCATCTCTCTTCGTATGTCAGTCCTACCAAATCAGGGACCAACTTGGTAAGCATTTGTTGCACTTCCTCAATAGCCAGAAAATTCTTCCTCAGGTAAAGACACAAAAATTGCTCACAATATTCTGCATATGATCTGACCAAGATCCAGTACAGTTGCAGCAAGACATCAGTGCTCCTGTACTCAAATCCCTTTGTGAGGCAGGTCAGCGTACCACTCGCCGCCTTCACTGCCTCCAGGTCTGCATGCTTAGTTTCAGCAACTGGTATACAAGGACACCCAGATCTCGTTGCACCTTACCCTTTTCTAGTCTATCACCATTGAGATAATCTGCCTTCCTGTTTTTGCTACCAAAATGGAGTGACTTGAAGGTGGCAATAGAGTAACATGACATTTTGTCTATCTGTTGTTTCTATTATTCCTTCTGTCTTGTCCTTGCATTCTTTGAAAATTTTCTTGCCAGAAATTAAATTGAGCTTCAAAATGAGTCATTCATTGCTATGCAGAACAGTTTGAAAGATGTGGGGTAACTTTTTAATGAAGCATCAAGATTCAGATCTGATTTTCCTCATTATCTGTGAAGTATTTTATTGTTGAAAACATTACTGACTGCGCCATTTGAAAAGTGTACACAGGAGGAGTTGAGTCCAAGATCTAATAAATGTCAGTTGCTTGGATGCTCAAATCTGTTTCTCTTTACTGTATCATTTTAGCCCACATCATGTCAGCCATTAGCTTCTTTTAAGGCCACCTTAAAGCATTTCACACTAAATTACATATTGCACTAACCATTTGAGTAAAGATCTTTTATTTCTCTGAGGTCTGAGTTGTAATTTCACCCATGTCAACCAGTTGAAAACAGGTAGTGTGATGAAAACCTCAGTGCTGTTTGTACGAGCTTGCAGGCTGCATTTTTCTTGCATTAGATTTGTGGCTATACTCAAAGATGTACTTAATTGGCCATTTCATTTTGGAATATTCTGAGACTGAATATATATGTTGAATAAAGTTTTCTTTATTTCCTTTATCCGCTCCCTTCATTCATTCTCACCTTAACTACAGAATTTATTTTCTTCAAAATCATAAAGTATTTTGGGAAAAACAATACTGTAATTTATATGGCACTTTTCAAAACATCCCAAAACATTTTAAAGCCAATGAAAAGCTTTTTGAGGTATAATTTTAAATATACATTGTAGAGCTTCCTACATTTCAGTCAAATTGCACAGAATGACCACATTAGTGACATTGCTAAAAACGAAAGGAACCTTCACACCAAAAAGATGCTATAATTTAGGCAACAAAATAAAACTATGGTCTTAATACATTTTGAGAAACCTACTAAGGTCTTTGAAAGAGTAAATGATCCTGATCATTGCCAAGCTAGTTTTATGTGTTTTATATACACTGGGTGGAAAACCTTTTTTTTTTCAGTAGTTTATTGTAAGCACATTACAATCTGGTATCTTGCCAGCTAGACATGCGACTGACACTTTGGTCATATTATTGTACATACAGCACCTTTAGAGTTCAGATATCAACTGGTTAGGGCAGTAAGAGGCACATACATACAGCTCAGGTTGGCAGTATACTGTCTTCAAACTCTTAAATTAAGGGCGTTGATTTTGTTGAAAATAGAGGATGACGTTCATTATGTCCGACAAATACTGCCCACTAACATTGCATGTTAGCCCAACTATATGTCTTCCCATGATGATTTCTTCATCCCAGCTTTGAAAAGTAATCACAAGCTCTGCTCTCTCAGCTCTGATTTCATTGTGGATTAATACAGCAATATCAAGCAGACTGTATTGTAACAGAAACCTTTCCAGTGTAGTGTAAACAGTAAATGGACTTTGGACTGTTTTGTAGTTTAATAAGCTTCAAATACCTTCACAACAAAAAAAAAGTTTTCCAAACCCCCATTGTGCACAGTATTTTGATAATGAAATATTAAACCTTTGGAATTGGACAAGTAGAAATGTATTTTGGTGGGGTGGGTTTGCATTGATTTCATTTTCTGGGAAGAGATCAAAGTATCTGTTATGACCAATCCTCTGATGTAAACATCCACATTGTTATTCCAGATATGTTTTGGAAGATAAAAGCCCCTATGCACGAACAGGGAAGTTAAACCAGTATGCTGAGCTTTGGGGAGCTAAAGGTGAAAATAACAAGAAGTTGTTGGACACATTTGAGGAACAGCTAAGATCTTTACATCTACAAGATCAATCGTCAATCAAAGACAGCATCCCAGACCAGCACCTGACTGTTGATCAACTGATGATCCGATACAAAGGTAGGTTTCTGCAAAAAAAAAACAGTATTTTCCTATGCGTGACTGCTATTCAAAGAAACGATAAAATTGCTAAACAAACCATCCTTATAGCTTTAGGAAGTGATTTAAATCTGGCCACAATATTAATTTATAGACTGAATCTCCCCAAAACTTGTTGGCATTCTTGGCCAATGTAACTTGGTTGCTAGTGAATATGTGACACAAGAATTGCAATCTTACTTAATGTGATGATCCAATGATGGTAATACTGGACATACCCCTGAATGAAACCTAGCTTTATTGATCATATATTTCATTTTTACAATTGGTTATTGTGGTGGTTAGTCACTAAAACATACTCACTTGAGGCCACAGTTGTTCGTAAACAACAGAACGTAATCCTTACGCAAAGAAAAAAAAGACATATGACAGAAAAATCTTTATACAAACAGCCTAACAAAGAATCATGCCAGAGAAATTTCACTCCTATCTGAATTCTTTAAGCTTTTATTCAACTGGCTCTTTTCAGTTTCTTGGATGGCAGAGACATTTTCACAAGTCTTTTCTGATCAACTGGCATGAACATTGTGCAATCTGATATCCCACACCTTTTCACGTCCAACAATGTGATCAAAATCCAAACTCTCCAGGCTTGGGAACTGCATAGAATATAGAACTTTGGCTAGCTGAACTAAGATCTTGTACTCCTGCTAGGAAAAACTGTTTTGCCTTCAAAACTGATCTCTTGATTCTATTGAATTGAACACTTGAGCCTTCTATTCTGAAGTCAAAACTA
>NC_057718.1:84172989-84232893 GCF_004010195.1 Chiloscyllium plagiosum
TTCTCACACACACACAGGCACAGACACTTTGAGCTTCCCGCAACAACTCCTCTAGCTTTTGAATATTCTTCTGGACGTCTGGCCATAAGTTAGTTACGAAGTGCACCCTCAGTAGCCCTTCTGACACGGGCTGTTTTCCATTGATATATGCTTTATTTTATATATCGCCAATTCCCCGTACTTTCGTAAGTCCCAACCACCAAGGTAATACTTAAAGGTCTCTTTTCTTACCTTGGTCTGTGCACAGAGTTACCTGGTCGTTTTGGTGCGCCCCGCCCACGGCAATTCCTGCAGCAAATACTGCTGCCCCCAGTCGCCCGGATATATCCTTTAAGACCTTTCCCTACCCGGGTCTTGTGCACAAGAGTTGCCCGACCAAACCCACTGCGTCTGCCCACCTTGTTTCCAGGGTCTCCCAGTTCGGATCGTACTCTCCCAAACCGCAAACGACAAGCAAGGGAATCGGAGATCACCGAAATCGGCGAGGTGCACCTTCCCCGTCGTCCCAAGAGTGTCGAGCGGTCGGAGATTTGGATCCCGGAACGAGGCCCCCAATTGTGAGAAACAGAACTCACTCACAAATCAGCCTGAGACAAAGCCTTGGAAACAAGAACAATTTATTACGGCCTTGCAAGTATCGGACACTTCTGCAATCAAGCAGAAATGCCCGCGAAAACAGAGCATGTAAGCATTCTTATTCAGTTTGTAAGTTGCGGAATCACTCCTCCCTTTTCCCATCCTATCATAAGCCGAATACCTCACTTGTTTTTTTTCTAGTTATTTTCTTATCTGGCCATCCTGCTGTCCTTGTATGTCTGCATTCTTTGTTCCTTGTTTCTCAGAGCTTGTTCTTTTATCCAGTTTCTCTTATACTATAAGCTTTGTTGTGAAATGCCCCTGCTGCTTCTTTTTGTGGTCAGCTACAACCCTTCATAGTTATTTCCTAGCTTAAAACTATTTTCTTTAAAAGACCCTCTATATTCATTAAAGTCTTAGCCTTAAGTATGCCACATGCTACAAGAATTCTGCGACCATTTGTATAATGTTCCCCTTCCCCTCCCTCCACAACACCCCCTCCCCCACCTGCAGAAACTACACTTCTAATCTCCCACATTTTATTTTCTTGTTCTGGAGTTAGAGTGCATTGTTAAGCCAGTTAGTTAATTTCAGTCAACCAATTAGTGCAAGGGGAACCTATTCCTATATAAGCCATCGGAAGAAAGACGTGTCCTATGAAGCATTTACAGTTCCTTATTGGGGGAAAAAAAAACAAACAGGCCTAATTAACAAAGACGAAGATATCATAGGTTCAATTTTTCTACCATAAAAGTTTGAGATGGAGTCAGACAGCTTGGTAACAGACCTTTCAGTCCAAATTGTCAAGGCCAACCAAGTTTCCCAAACTACTAGGCCCATTTGTCTGCATTTGGCCCACATTCCTCCAAACCTCACTTATTCATGTACCTATCTAAATGTTTTTGAAATATTGTAACTCTACCTACATCTACCACTTCCTCTGCAGTTCATTCCACATACTAACTAACTACTGTGTGAAAATGTTGCCCCTTGGGTTCATTTTAAATCTTTTTCCTCTCACCTTAAAAATGTGCCCCTTAGTTTTGAACTCTCCCATTCCAGGGTAAGACCTTTGCTATTCACCTTATCTATGCCCCTTATGATTTTATAAACTACTATAAGGCCATCCTCAACATCCTGTGCACCAATGAAAGAAAAGTTCCTAGCTTATCCATATAACTCAAACCCTCCAGGCCCAACAATATCCTGGTAAATCTTTTCTCAACCCTTTTTCCAATTTAGTAACATCCTTTCTGTAGCAGGATGACGAGAACTGTACACAGTACTCTAAAAGAGGCCTCTCATCATCCTGTACAATCTCAATGTGACATCCCAACTCCTATACTCAGTGGTCTGAGAAATCATGGCAAGCTTGTTGAATGCAGCCTTAACCACCCTGTCTATTTATGATGCCTGAACCTCTAGATCTCTCTGTTCGACAACACTACTTAGGGTCCTGCCATTAACTGTACAAGTCCTGCCCTTTTCATTTCACCAAAATGCAATAACTCGCATTTATCCAAATTAAATGCCATCTACCACTCTGCACCCCATTGGCAGAATTGATCAAGATTTGTTTGTAATCTTAGATAACCAATGTTGGTGTCATCTGCAAAATTACTAACCGTGCCTCATAAATTCTCACCTAAATTGTCTATATAAATGACAAACAAAAGTGAACCCAGCACCGATACTTACACAATACAGTTGGTCACAGGCCTCCAGTTCGAAAAACAACCCTCCACCACCATCCTCTGTCTCCTACTGTCAAGCCAATTTTGTATCCAATTGGCAAGCTCTCTCTGAATCCCATGTGATCTAACTTTACTAATTAATCTATCATGTGGAACCTTGTCAAAGACTTTACTAAAGTCCATGTAGACAATATCTACTGCTCTGTCCTCATCAATCTTTTTGGTTACATCCGCAAAATAAAAAGTTAGCCAAGTTTGAGAGACTTGATTTCCCACGCACGAAGCCATGCTGAAAATCCCTAATCAGTCTTTGCATCTCCAAATGCATGTAAATCCTATCTCTCAGAATTCCCTCCAACAACTTATCCACCACTAATGTCAAATTCACAGGTCCGTAGTTCCCAGGCATCCCCTTAGAGCCTTTCTTAACTAAAGGCACAACATTAGCCACCCTATGATCCTCCAGCACCTGACCTATTCTATAGAAGTTACAAATATCTGTGCTAGGGGCCCCGCAATTTCTTCCCTAACGTCCCACGACATCCTGGGAGACACTTGATCAGGTCCTGGAGAATTATCCACTTTTTGTCTTTTAAGATCTCCAGCACTTCCTGTTTGTAATGTGGACTGTTTTCAGTCTGAAGTCACATGACACAGGTCATACTCCAACAGGTTTAGTTGAAATCGCAAGCTTTCCTTCGTCAGGTGAAGTGACATGTCACCTGATGAAGGAGCAGCACTCTGAAAGCATGTAATTTCAAATAAAACTGTTGGACTATAATCTGTCATGTGACTTCTGACTTTGTCCACCCCAGTCCAATACCGGTGTCTCCACATCATGACTGTTTTCAAGATGTCAGTATTTATTTCCCCAAGTTCCCTAGCCCACATTTCTTTCTCCACAGTAAAAACTGACATACAATATTCATTTCATATCTTTCCCATCTCCTGTGGTTCCACTCATTGACCTCCTTGGTGATCTTTAAGGCGCCGTATTTTTCCCCTAGTGGCCCTTTTGCTCTTAATGTATTTGTAGAATCGCTTAACATTATCTGCCAAAGCTATCTCATATCCCCTATTTTCCTTCTTGCTTTCCCTCTTAATAATGTCCCCATACCCTTTGTACTCTTCAAGAGATTCACTTGATCCCTGTAGTCTATACATAATATATGACAACTCCTTATTCTTGAGCAGACCTTCAAAATCTTTATTCATCCATTGTTCCCTACTCTTGCTAGCCTTACCCTTTACTCTAACCGGGGCATAATGCTTCTGAATTCTCATTATCTCATGTTTGAAAGTCTCCTACTTGCCAGTCACCCCTTCACCTGTGAACAGTCTGTTCCAATCAACTTTTGAAAGTTCTGTCTCGTAACATCAAAATTTGTCTTACTCCAATTTAGAATTTTAACTTTTACACTAGACCTACCCTTTTCTCCAATTATTTTAAAACTAGTAGAACTACGATCACTAGTCCCTAAGTGCTCCCATACCAACACTTCAGTCACTTGCCGTGCCTTATTTCCCAAGAGAAGGACGTTTTGCTCCTTCTCTAGTAATCTTGTCAAAGATCCAATATTATACAGAATATTGGTTTGCCTAAACTGATACGCAAGATTACAGTGTAATCCAATTTCCCATACAGTCCTTGATCTTTGAAGCTTTTTGTGCATTGAGCACTCTGTCGATCTCTCCTCAATTGTTCAGAAAGTGGGGCTCCTTGCACTTGGTTTCCCTTGTAACTCTGATTGTAGCAACAACATTCCTAGAAATTAATACTATTCTGGCATTGGTATTGCTAACATAGGGTCAACTTTCAAATATGTACTGGTACTGATGATGCAAATTTTATGATCCACTTCCTCAAATGATTCTTGCCTCAGCTCATAAGCCACTTTTTTCACTTTTAATAAACTATTTCAATGGTCTCCTGGCAGACCATCCATCTTGAACCCTCAGATAGCTTCAGCTTATCCCAAAACTTTGTTCTTTGCATCTTATATTGCACCAACCCCCATCTATCTAAATTAAATATACTTTAAACAGATCTAGTAACTCAAATCTCGACATCCACGAGGAGCTGTGGGCCATCATCAACAAGAAAATTGCAATCAAGAATAATCTGAAACCTCATTCCTCAACATATTGCCTAATGTTTTATCACCAAGCCAGGATGTCAACTCTTGTTCAAGAAGAATGTAGGAGGACATGCTGGGAGCAGTACCAGGCACACCTTATACTGAGTTGTCAGCCTGTCAAAGCTACAACACAGGACTACTTGGATGCTAAACTCCATAAGCAGCATGCAACGGACAGTTAAACAATCTCATAATTAACAATCTAAGCTGTGCAGTTCTGCCATATAGCTGTGAATGGTGGTGAACAATTAAACAATTTGCTGATAAGGAAGCTGCAATTATATTCCTTTCATCAACAATGCTTAACACATCCGTTCAAAAGACATGTTTGAAGCACCTAAACTTCTCAGCATCAGTCTTCAGCCAGTTTGGTTAACTCTTCGTAATATCAAGAACAGCTGATAGTGCTGAATACTGTAAATATTGTAGTCTTTGTCAAAATGCTAGTAATAGTACAGAAGACTAGTAATCCAGAATTAGCTGCACCCCTTGTCAAACTCTTCTAGTTCAGCTACAATACAGGCATCTGTATAATAATGTGGAAAATTTCCTAAGTATGTCATATCTACGTAAAGTAGGAGAAATACAGCCTGGTCAGAGATGGACTTTTTATGCTTTCTTTATGTAGGATCAAAAAATGGATTCTGCGTTCATGTGACCTAGAATTTGTGGATTTACTACTAGTTTGCTTTTGTAGATTGTATTCCAATCAAATCCAAGATTAATCTCTGAATGGCAGAAAGGATGTGCTAGCTCAGGCACCTGTTAGACACATTCCAGCTACCAAGTGGTGGTCTCTGCGAGCTGTTGCAGCTGGTCATTTTCTGAAATAGCTGCACTTGTGGGCGGCACGGTGGCACAGTGGTTAGCACTGCTGCCTCACAGCGCCGGAGCCCCGGGTTCAATTCCCGCCTCAGGCGACTGACTGTGTGGAGTTTGCACGTTCTCCCCGTGTCTGCGTGGGTTTCCTCCGGGTGCTCTGGTTTCCTTCACAGTCCAAAGATGTGCAGGTCAGGTGAATTGGCCATGCTAAATTGCCCGCAGTGTTAGGTAAGGGGTAAATGTAGGGGTATGGGTGGGTTACGCTTCGGCAGGTCGGTGTGGACTTGTTGGGCCGAAGGGCCTGTTTCCACACTGTAATGTAATCTAGTAATCTAATCTCACTGAATCTATTGTGCTTGGCTGTGACCAAAATGAGTAAGATTAAAGTTAAGTCTTATCTTCAAACTCAAATTCAATATTGATCTGTAGGTCTGAAGGAATGACTTTGTTCTTAATGGGGTATGGAAGTCTACTAAAAGCATTAGTAATAGTCATTAAGGAGCCTGGTTTTCATTGTCCTCCAACATCATACCCTTGCATCTTCACAAGTAGGCATTGTAATGAGGGAGGTGCACTTGTGAAGGTTTCGGTTGATCATTTCTAATGATTTGTGCTTGGTATGATACAATTAAATTCTTGCCAAATAGGTACATATGAAACCAGTATAATCTGTAAAGTAGAGCAGAGAATTTATCTTTCAAATGTTGGAGCAATTTTCCTAAGTTGCCATAAGGACCAAACATAATTGGCTGGCTGTCCTGTAATAGATATGCTTCGAGGGATGCATCTGGCTTTCAATGCTTGAAGCTTTGAGGCATCATAATATTGAAAAATACATTGGCTGGATGATGAAGCATTTTTGAGAAATTGAAAGATGTGCTGGTTATCTTCCTGCCACGTGTATGAACATAGACGTAGTCATACAGCACAGAAGAGGTCCTTCCACCTAATGAGTCTGTGCTAACCTAACTACACTAATCCCACTTTTCAGCATTTGACCCATAGACTTGAATGTTATGACATTTCAAGTACATGTTCATGTACATTTTAAACGTTTTGAGGTTTCCTGCCTCTATAATGTTCCCAGGCATTGTATTCCAGATTCCCACCATTCTTTGAGTGAAAAATTATTGGCTCAAATCTCCTGAAAAACACATAGCCTTCACCTTAAAATGATGCTGCCCTTGTTTTTGACCTTTCCACTTAGGGGTGACAGCTGCATTCTATCCACCCTGTCCATGCCCCATATAATCTTACACTGCAATCAAGCCTTTTCTGCTTGAAAGAAAACAGCACAAGCCTATCCAGCCTCTCTTCTTTGCTAAAATGCTCTAACTCGGGCCACATCCTGGCAAATCTCCTTTGCACCTCTTCCAGTGCAACCACATCTTTCCTGTAGTGTTGCGATCAGAACTGCATTCAGTGTTCCAGCTGTAGACTCTCCAAAATTTTGTACGGCTCCATAACAATCTTCCTGCTCTTATAATCTGTGTCATGACTGGCTAAAAGCAAGTATCCTACTTGCGGAACGTTTCAGGGAACACCTCTGGGACACCCGCACGAATCAACCCAACCATCCCGTGGCAGAACACTTTAACTCCCCCTCCCACTCCGCCGAGGACATGCAGGTCCTTGGCCTTCTCCATCGCCAGACCCTGACCACGTGACACCTGGAGGAAGAGCGCCTCATCTTCTGCCTAGGAACCCTCCAACCACACGGGATGAATGTAGATTTCCTGAAGAAGGGCTTATGCCCGAAACGTCGATTCTCCTGCTCCTCGGATGCTGCATGGCCTGCTAAGTTTTTCCAGCACCGCATTTTTCAACTCTGGTCTCCAGCATCAGCAGTCCTCACTTTCTCCTAGTTAAATTCCATCTACCACTGATCTGTCCATTTAACCAATTCTTCTATATCTTCCTGTAACCTTAGACCTCCTTCCTCAATTAACTAACCATCCAATTCTCGTGTACTTCTCAATCCTCGCCACAATCTCATCTATATCATGTATATATAACATGAACAGTAAGGGACTCAGAAACAGAAGCAGAAATTGCTCATCTGTAAAGAGAAGTCAGAGTCAAGGTTTCAGTTCAAGTGTTGAGAGTGTGTTACTAGAAAAGCACAGTAGGTCAGGCAGCATCTGAGGAGCAGGAAAATTTATGTTTCGGGCTACAGCCCTTCATCAGTTCAAGTGACCCTTGCTCAGAACTGATTGTAGCTCGGAAAATGTCAGTTTATAAGCAGAAGATAGGGAGGGGTAACGAGTAACTGTAACGAGTAAATGATAAGTGGGGATAGAACCCAAAGAGAGATGAACAGTTGGACAGACAAAGGACTTGATAATGATCTGGCTGTGAGGATGAATGGCTATTAATGGGGACTGTTAGTGGCTAAGAATGGGTTGTGTGTAATAACAGACTGTGATATCAAGACCTGGTATGTGGGGTTGTGGTAAGGACATGGGAGGGCTCACGCCCTAAAGGTCTTGAACTTAATATTGAGTCCGGAAGGCTGCAGGATCCCCAAGCAGGAACTGAACTCTCAAATGTCTCAGGGCAGAAGTGGGTACTGCAGATGCTGGAGATTAGAGTCAAGATTAGAGTGGTGCTGGAAAAGCACAGCAGGTCAGGCAGCATCTGAGGAGCAGGAAAAATCGACGTTTCAGGCAAAACTCCTTCATCAGGAGTCTCCGTTTTATCCCTCTGTGTAAATTTCAGGCACAACATAATATTGAACTCTTTCTTCCATCACCTTCACCTCCATGCCTATTTTTTTGGATAAGAGTCCTCTCCCTGTCTCATAGACCCCTTTTCTCACCTCCAACGTTCTCCTGCCACTTGGATCCCTCCCTCTGGCCTTTTATTTGCACTCGACCTGTTCATTGAGAAATGTCAACATGACTTTAGTCACCTCGATTTCTTTGTGCCCCTTACCCATTCCAGCCTATCCTCCTGGGAACTGATTGCACTCCATTCTCTCCGATCCAACCTGACTTTGTAATTAAACCTGCTGATAAGGATGGTGCTGTGGTAGTCCAGCAGAATGACCTCTATGTTGTAGATGCTGAGCACCAGCTCTCAGATACCACTTCCAATCTCCCCTGGACCATGGCCCTGCAATGGAAAATCAGGCCATTGTGTCTACTACAGTAACCAATCTCATTTCATCTGACCACCACCATCACCGCCACCCCACCTCCCTGCCAAAACTGCCTCCAAGTGGATCGACCCCCAACCCGACTTCCCAAAATCCACAAACAGGACTGACTGGATAGACCCATTGTTTCTGCCTGCTCCTACCCCACAGAACTGATCTCTTCTGACCTTGACTTTGTCTTTTCTCCCCTGGTCCAGTCCCTGCACACTAACATCTGCAATTCCTCTGATGCCTTCCACCAGTTTAAGAATTTTCAGTTGCAGGTTCTAGACACCACCACTTTACCAATGAAGTGCAATCCCTTTACACATTCATTCCCCATCAGGATGGTCTCGGGGCTCTCTGCTTCTCATGGAACAAGCGCCTGTACTGTCCCCACTCACCACCCGCCTCCTCCACCTGACTGAGCTTGTCCTCGCCCTGAACAACATTTCTTTTCACATTTCTCATTTTCTTCAGGTCAGAGGGTGGATGTGGGTACTTGCATTGGCCCCAGTTATTCTTTGCGGAGTATGTAGAACATTCCATGTTCCAGTCCTGTTCCAGCCCCCACCTACAACTCTTTCTCTGGTATATTGATGATATCATCAGTTCTGCCTCCCTCTCTTGTCCAGAATTGGAAATATTGATTGATTTTGCTTCTGGTTTCCACCCTGCTTTCACCTTCACCTCGTCCATCTCTGACTCCTCCCTCCCTTTCCTTGACATCTGTTTCCATTTCTGGGGATAGTCTGGCCACCAATATCCACTACAAATCTACGGACTCCAATAGTTGCCTGGATTATACATCCTTGCTCCCTGCTTCCTGTAAAGGCTCTATTCTATTCTCCCAGTTCCTCCATCTCCATCCCATTTGTTCTAATGATGCCAACTTCAACAAGGGAGCCTCCTAAATGTCCCTACCATCCCACCAGATCCAGAGGACCATTAGCTGCCATTTCCACCATCTCCAGCGAGATGTCACTGCTGGACACACATAACCCTCCTATCTGTAGTCAGGCTTCCACAGTGACTGTTCCCTTCTGGAACTTCCTTCACTACCCCACAGCCTCATGGCACCTTTCTCTGCAACCGCAGAAGGTGTTAGATCTGTCCAATTACTTCCTCCCTCATCAGAATCCAAGAGCCCAAACACACCTTCCAGGTGAAGCAGCACTTCCCACAATCTAGTCTACTGCATTTATTGCTCACATGTGGTCTCCTCAACATTGGAGAAAAGAAGCGTACACTGGGTGATCGCTTCACAAAACACTTGCGTTCTGTCTGCAAAAAAAGACAACTCGCAGTTGCCTGCCAATTCACCGTGTTCCCTGGCCGAAATCTCTGTCCCAGGCTTGCTGCCGTTTTCCAGTGAAGCTCAGGACAAGCCAGAAGAACAGCATTTCAATTTCTGCTTGGGGACCCTGTAGCCTTCTGGACTCAATATCGACTTCAATAACTTTAGGGCTTGAGCTCTCCCATCTCCCAAACGAAACCTTCACACACCAGATCTTGTTATCACATCGTCTGCTATGACATACTACCCATTGTTAGCCACTAATAGTCCCCATTAATAGCTATTCACCCTCAGCCAGATTGTTATCCACTTCTCTGTCCGTCCAACTGTTCCTCTCTCATTCTTTGAGTGCTCTCCCCACCTATCATTTTTCAATTCCCTCTCTTTCACCCCCCCACCCCATCTTCTGCTTATAAACAGACATTTTCCTAGCTATAGTCAGTTCTGCAGAAGTTACTAAACCCAAAATGTTAACTTTGATTTCTCTCCACAGATGCTGCCAAGACCAGCTGAACTTTTTCAGCAATTTCTTTTTTTGTTTCTGATTTACAGCATCCGCAGTTCTTTCTGTTTTTAAGTTAGGGACCCAACATTGATCCCTGTGGTACACCACTGTACACCAGCCTCCAGTCACAAACTGCTTTCCACTACAACTTCTGTCTCCTACCATTAAGCTGACTTTGGATTTGTCTCATCAAATTGCCCTGGATTCCATGTATGTTTACCTGCTTTATCAGTTTCCCATGTGAGAACTTATCAAAGACTTCGCTGAAATCCATATGAACTACACCAACTACGCTTTACGCACCAACACACCTGATCACCACCTCTCAAAATTCAGTCAAATTTGTTAGGCATGACTGCGCTGTATTGACTCTTCCTGATCAAACCTTGCTTTTCCATGTGGAGATTATTTCTCTCCTTCAGAAGTCTGCCCAATAGTTCCTTGCCACTAATGTGAAACTCACTGGTCAATAATTCTCTGGTTTATCTCGAATATCCTTCTTGAAAGGTGGAATTATATTAGCTGTCTCCAGTGCTGTGGCACCTCCCCATGGCCACTGATAACGTAAAAAATTAGATCTGAGCCCTTGTAATTTCCTCCCTCGACTCTGACAGCAGCCTGGGATACAACTCATCTGGACCTGGGAATTTGTCCATTTTTAAAGCAGCCAGAATCTCCAATGCCTCCTTGCTCTCCAGGTCAATTTGCTCAGGAACCTCATTGTTCTCCTCCCTAAATTATGTATCTACATCCTCCTTTGCCCGAGTGAAGATAGAATTTGTCCACAAGATTTGCTGAGATGATCCTTGTGCTGATCAGAATGCTACTTCTCAAATTCCCTTCTCCAAATACTTTTAGGTGTCTGCAAGAGGCATTGGGTGACTGATTCCAACTTATTAAGGTCTTTTAACTTAACAATTAAAAGTCACACTTTATAGCAACTGGAAAGGGGAAATAAACTGGCTATCTTCAAGCGAGAGGTGTTTTTCACTGCAGAAAAAAGAGCTATTGCCTTTGCAAAAATCCTCCCAGAAATGGATTTATAGCCTCAAGCTTTTTAGCTACCTGGGAGCTAATCTCAGTTGTTGGGAGGCAGAGTGTTTTTGTCATTGGTAACTGGTCACTAGTCTGCAGATCAATCAGCTACGTTGTTGCCCACCAAAGCTCCATTCATACACATGCCTTGGTCCCAGCTGGTCTGTAGACCAGACTTTTACTGCTGCTTGAACAAGCAACTGGGTAAAATAGTACAAGTGTCAGGTTACCTTAAACACGTGCAGCAATTCTTCAACAATCCTTGGTTTTTAAAACTGTTCCTTTTCCTATTAAGTTCTCAATTAAAAATACAAAAATGAAAAAATGCAATTTTACATCAGTATAATTTTTCTCGCACGCCAAATTATCCAGGAAGAATTGTCCACTTGTAGAATTGCATCTAATGTTGGATACCGTGCCGTAAATTTTGCAAATGTTTCCTGGTTTTGGTGCTAGTGAGATGCTAGGTTTGTAGGCCATACTTTTCAAAGACTTTGAAATCATGATAAATGTCATGTTCTTTTGACTGTATACAGCAAGTAATGTACAGGTACTGACCATGCCTTACCAACCCGCATAGCAAAACTGCCTCCGTCAATATTATGAAGGTGAGAGGTAGTATCTTGTGCATTTCTATTCATGTGCAAGTAGACTATGTGAACGGCGAAGTAACCAGCAGTGATATATATAAGTTTGTTTTATGCAGTAGCTGTACTTCTGTCTAACTATGTTGGTAAATCTGTTTCTTTTCCTTTCAGGGATTAGTAAGTCAGTATTAAAGACTATGGCTAGAATGGACCTGGATAAGATCAATTTGGACCTAATAGAAGCTCTGCTTGAGTGGATAGTGGATGGAAAACACAATTACCCTCCAGGTAAGTGGAGTCAAATCCAGTCTGCTATTCGTATATAGTTGCAGTTACTTAGAAAAGATGTTGAAGTGGTCATTGACCAACATGTGCTCAATGCTTGAATCTTGCAAACTTTGAAGGTCATTGTGGCTTAGGATAAAGTGTATAGAGATACAGGAGGGAGGTGTAAGCTGTTGGGCTTCAGTTGAAACCTGTTCTGTGTTTCCTGTAAGATGATTGCCGTGAGACTTTTGGTTGAATAAGAATATTTACTGAGAACAAATTTGGAAAGAATAAAACCAAGGCTATGAGAAAATTGAGAATGAATGAAAGAATTGCATTCTAATATATTCCTTGACCTCTGAGCATAACACAACCTTTTACAACTAGTTGTTCTTCTCCAGAAAGCGTGTCTGTGAAGGATACAACCGGAGCCAAGCCTTGTATTCTTTCTTATTGATTTACAGAGTTAAGCACTACAAATATACACCTCTTAACGCAACAACTACTGTTTTCACTTGTGTCTTCTTTTGGGCTTAAGTGAATCCCTACAATTAATATATGAAAGACATTTTCTTCTCTTTAAATAAAAATTAGAGCTAATATGCACAACTGAAATTTCAAACAAATTGAATCAAAAATATAATTTTGTACAAGCTTTATATTGTGGGTGCCACTGTTCTAAGACCCTAACAAATTTATTTGTACATTCACTGATTTTTGTAAAACAGGTGATTAATTCTGACATTGACTGTGGAAAATGAGTTTCCCTCGAGGCAAAATATTTGCAGCAGCTTTTTGAAATTTTCTTAGCTTCCAGAACTCATGGACAATATTTACCATTTTCAAGATGTATTACGAAAGCTATTACACTTTAGTACCCATCAGAATGTGAATATTATGTGGAATATTATTAAAAATTATTAGTTTAAGTTCTGTATGACACGTAAAGATCGGACATTAAAAATGTTCCTCTCGATATAATATTGTGTTTTCTCTTACAACACTCTTCGAAGTTTTTTTTGTGTCGTACTTAAATGAGTAGATCAAACGGGCATTTTGACTGGGATAATCAGAGTATAGAGGCAGAGAGGGGAAAGAATAGCTAGAGTATTATTAGGGAGCATAGGTTTAAGATAAAAGGAAGTAAGTTTTAAAGGAGATGTGAGAGCCAAGTCTTTTACACAGAGCAGGGTATGTGCCTGGAATGTATTGCCAAGGAGGAGGTAGAAGTGGACACAATAGCAACATT
This sequence comes from Chiloscyllium plagiosum, assembly GCF_004010195.1. Classification (NCBI taxonomy): domain Eukaryota; kingdom Metazoa; phylum Chordata; class Chondrichthyes; order Orectolobiformes; family Hemiscylliidae; genus Chiloscyllium; species Chiloscyllium plagiosum. The sequence continues at coordinate 84,186,296 of NC_057718.1, forward strand.
TAAGAGGCATCTTGATGGATACATGAATAAATAGGGAATAGAGGGGTAAGTTTCATTTCCTAAGACTAAATCCCCTCTAGTTGAGCTTGTTACATGCTGGTAAAATGGTTCTCTTGATGCAGTTCAAGAATATTGTGCCCTCTGGGTCTTTCATATTGCTTGTATCACAGTTGATGTTGGGTAGTTAAAGCCCCTATTACTACCCTATTGTTTTTGAACACAGAAATTTGCTTCCATATTTGCTAATCTCTCTGCTTCCCACTATCTAGAAGTCTATAGTACACTTCTAGAAGTGTGGCTGCCACTTTTGTATTTCTGATCTGAACCAATATGGCTCCACTTGATGATTAAGTTACTATATCATCCCTCTCTGCAACTGTATTTGATTCTTTAACCAATTACTCTCTGTTCTGATCTCCTCTTACTCTCCTGCATTACTCATTGGTCCAGTTAGTTGGAGACCAAACAAAGATGGGAGTCCTGACACATTTATTACATGGAAATTGCCTGGGAAGTTGTAACTTCCAATGGCCTGTTACCCAATGTCTTAAACCCTCCAAAAACATCTCCTACTCTATGTTACAGTCAGAGACTTTGGAGGAGTCTGACTTATTTACTTTTAAAGATAGCCAGAAAAGGGTTAAAGAGATTAAAAGCTGTTCTGATTTCTGGTTAACTATGTAAGATATATCCACCTCCACCCTTGACTCACCAGTCGACCCCACCCCCCGCCCCTTTCCATGACTTCTCAGTATATTAGCACTTCTATTTCACCCTTTAAAAATTCATTTGACCTACTGTATCTCCTCAAACATTTGCCACTGAACTCCCACAACCATTTGTCTGCTTGGCCACTTGGCATCCTACCCCTCACTTACCTTACACACTTGTATTCTGTCCTTAGCTGTCGAAATGACTTTAGGACCTTTAAACATGAATTAAGACAATTATTGCTGTTATGGTGAGACATAGTTTTTGTGATGATTCACTCACTGTTGCTTGCTGGACTGCCCCTGCCTTGTAGTCTAGCTGGAAAACGCCTGACAGCAAACTGACGGGCAATTTTGTTTTGTCTGATTTGGATGGAAATAAAAAATATGGATCTGGATCAAAAACAATTCAAGAATTATTTTCTCCTCACTGAAATTACTTGCTACTAATTATCTTCTCTCCAAGACCAACTTGTCAAGGTGTAGTTTCAACATTTATTTTGGGTGGTTTGTCAAACTTTTGGACAGGGTGTAGAGATTTTCTAGTATGATACTAAGAATGAAGAATTTCTGTTGTATAAACTTTGGGATTGTTCTCAGAGCAGAGAAGGTTAAAGGGAGATTATATTCAAAATTCTGAGGGATTTTCCTAAAACAAATAACAAGAAATTGTTTCCATTGTGAGGAGAATCAGAACACAGATTTAAGACAAATGGCAGCTTGACTGGAGGAGAGCTTAGGGGAAATGTTTCTAATGTCCACAAGTTATAACGAACTGGAATGCACAGCTTGAAAGCATGGTGGAAACAGATTCACAAGTAACTTCTAAAAGGGAATTAGATATATAATGAAAAGGAACCTTTTGCAGGGCTATGGGACAAGGTCAGGGAATGGCATTACAAGATAGCTTTTTCAAAGTTCCAGCATTGATGTGTTGAGCTCAATGGTTTCATTCAGTTCTATACAGTTGTATGAAAATGTTGCCTGACCCTTTGGACTATTCTATTCTTTCAATTCTTTACTTCTGATAGATAAACAAGCTATCTCATGCTGTTTTGTCTTTTGATGACTTTAAAATGTTGCTGAAAATGGTTTTAATTTTTCCAAATACAATTCCAGATCTGCTGAGTTTATACTAAATAGGGAAATTATTTGTCTTTTTTTCCCTTCCATTTGGTAAACTTAGGTCACATGGGATTCAGGGTGAGCTTGTCAATTGGATACATAATTGGTTTAACGAGAGGAGACAGAGTGGGAGCTTTTTGGACTGGATGCCTGTCACCTGCAGTGTTCCACACGGATCAGTTCTGAGTCCTTTTTTGTTCGTCATTTATTATAAATGATTCAACTGAGAATATAGAAGGCATGGATAGTAAGTTTGTGGACAACAACAAAATTGGTGGCATTGTAGACAGTGAAGAAGGTTTTCTAAGATTACAAAGGGATCTTGATCAAATGGGTCAATGGACTGAGAAATGGCAGTTGGAGTTTAATCTGGATAAATGCGAGGTATTGCATTTTGGTACAACAAACAAGGGTAGGGTTTATACAGTTAATGGTAGGGCCTTGGGTAGTGTTGTAGAGCAGAGAGACCTGGGGTGCAGGTACGTAATTCTTTGAATTTTGGCGTCACATTTAGACAGGGGTGGTTAAAAGGCATTTGGCACACTTGCCTTCATTGCTCAGTCCTTTTGAGTAGAGAGGTTGGGAAGTCATGTTGAAGTTGTACAGGACATTGGTAAGGCCTCTGCTGGAATACTGTATCCAGTTCTGGTTACCCAGTTATAGGAAGGATATTATTAAGATGGAGAGGGTTCAGAAGAGATTTATCAGGATGTTGCTGGGTATGGAAGGTTTGAGTTATAAAGATAGGCTGGGATCTTTTGCACTAGACTATAAAATAACAAGAGGTCGAGATAGAGTTAATGGTAGTTGTCTTTTCCCTTAAATGGGGCCTTTCAAGACTCTGGGACACTTCTTGTTTAAGGTGAGAGGAAAAGATTTTAAAAAAGACATGAGGGGCAAATTCTTTACACAAAGGGTGGTTTGAGTGTGGAATGAACTTCCCGAGGAAGTGGTGGGTGTAGGTACAATTACAATGTTGAAAGGACATTTGGATAAGCTCATGAATAGAAAGGTTTGGCCAGGAGCAGGCAGGTGGGAGTAATTTAGTTTGGGATTATGTTCAGCATGGTCTGATTAGACCGAGGGGTCTCATTTCCATGCTCTATGACTCTGACTTAAAGTGGTACAATGAATTGCCTGTTTTCTTTTATTAAGGATGCTTAATTGCATGAACATTATTCCAATTTAGAAATATTCAGGCAGTTGCGACGGTAAAAGTGTGAGAATAACGGGAGTAATATTTTCATATATGGTGTGTTAGGTTTTATTGGTAGAAGAATTGAGTTTTGGAGCCATGATGTCATGTTGCAGCTGTACAAAGCTCTGGTGTGGCCACACTTGGAGTGTTACGTACGTTTCTGGTCACTGCATTATAGGGAGAATGTGGAAGCGTTGGAAACGGTGCAAAGATGATTTTCTGGATGTTGTCTGGTATGGAGGGAAGGTCTTATGAAGAAAGGCAGAGGGACTTGGGGCTGTTTTTATTAGAGAGAAGAAGGTTAATAGGTGACTTAATAGAGACATGCAAGATGATCAGAGAATTAGATAGGGTGGACAGTGAGAGCCTTTCACCTCAGATAGTGATGGCTAGCATGAGGGGATATAGCTTTAAATTGTGGGGTAATAGATATAGGACCGATGTCAGAGGTAGGTTCTTTACTCAGAGTAGTAAGGGCGTGGAAAGCCCTGCCTGCAACAGTAATAGACTCTCCAACTTTAAGGGCATTTAAATGGTCATTGGATAAACATATGGATGATAATGAAACAGTGTAGGTTAGATGTGCTTCAGATTGGTTGCACAGGTCGGTGCAACATCAAGGGCCGAAGGGCCTCTGTTATGTTCTATGTCTTTGTTGATAATTTAATTTTAATGTTATTTTATTTTAATAGGTGCTGTTTTAATATTTTTGCCTGGCCTGGCAGAAATCAAGTTACTATACGAACAACTTCAGTCTAACCCTTTTTTCAACAACAGGCGTGACAAAAGGTTTGTGATTTGAAGAAGTAAAGGGAGCTCATTATTTGGGACAGTATTGAATGCTCTACTTTCAGTGATGTTGAAGTCATGAAAAGGAATCCACAAGGATTCACTAAATTGAACCCAAGGATAAAGGGTTTTAATTATGAGAAAAGTTTAGAAAATCATGGGCTTTTTTTACTAAATATTTTGATAATTGGTAATTAATAATTGAGTTGGCAGGAGACCTAGGACTGTCATTGAAAGAAAAAGGTTAAATAAGATTTATTACAGTTTTACTTCAAGACTTAATGGTCACATGGCCAAACAGATTGATTATCAAACTAAAAATCTGGCTATGGCGGGCAGTATGAGTAGAAGTGTCGCCTGGTCTGTTCCGTTTGATGCAGAGTGGCACCCCTCAATTTATAGTCTAGGGACAGGTTTGTGACTTGTTCCAGGAGAAAACTAGCTATGGAAACGGTTGTTAGAATGTACTTTGTCTGCCTAATCCACCACTATGTTTGGGAAAAGAAATGATATCCATTAGACCGCCCAAAACAATGTTGAGTATATATTTGAAAAAGAAAAATGAAGAGGGATGGGGTAAATGTACTAAGTGAGTGGGTTACTTAGCTTCCTCGACTAAATTTCTATTACCTTAAAGAACAGAATGACTATAAATGTTGAATTTCTTCTTTTAAAATGCCCCAACCTTGTAGTGTTTACTGTTTGTTTGTAAGTAGATTTTAACCATAGTGAAAATTACATTGAGATGTGTCTTGTGTATGTTGTGATGAAAATTCCAAATGGCTGTCTTTCCTTAAATGGAAGGGAGTAAAAGGGAACAACAGGGACGCTACCTGAAGCTAATCTCTAAATACAGGGTTCTAACAAGATGGGAAATAGTTACCTTTCAAAAAGAACTAATGTATCAAAAAAGAATGATTTGGTTTGAAAGGATTAAGATTGTAGGCGAAGAAAAGATTGAGGGCGATGAGTAATTTGTGATGAAAGGTGTGTGATTTTATATAATATACACTCATAGGCATTTTAATATCTTTTTTGGGTTTGGATTTATTGGCAAATGGGTGGGTTGCTTTTGTGTAGTATTTTAAAAATATATAATTAAGTCAGAGTCTTTCTGGAACTGTAACCTAACCCAGTATGTATCAGAGATCAGGCAAGTCTAGAGTGTTAATGGAAGATTGTTTTTACTATGATGGTTTATGACAGGTGGGGTAAATTTGAAGGCCATTAGCTCGTTTTTGTTTCAGGATAATCAAGGTTTGGTTTCACTTTCGAAAACGAGTGACTGAAATCTCCTCGTCAGATTTGGAGGAGACCTAACATGAGTCAAAAGCATATACTGTTTATTTCTTAGAAAGGAATTCAGGAAACTTTAGGGAAAGCACAGTTAATTCAGTGTAAAAAATTTGTTTGTTTTGAAACAAGTTGAAAATCTTAATTTTATTAAAGCTGAGAAGATCTAAATTTTCAATTTTGAGAATATTTATGTAATAAAACTTCACAGTTCACATGAAAAAACTGGGAAGAATCAGTTAAATCAAGCTTAAAGATTTGACATAGTAGGAAAATGTCACTGGATTTGATCTTCTGTAACAAATAGCTTCTGAAAATGCAAAGAAACTTTATTTTACGGTGTACTGTATTTTAAGATCTTTCAGAGCTGCATTCTGTATTTACATAGCTTGGTTTTGTGATATAAATATCTGTTTTATTGTTAAAGAAAATCTGCAGCCTATGTTTCAGTGAATGATCATTTTAACTAAAATTAGAAAAAAATAATGAAGCCATGTTTCATCCTGTGACCTGTCCAGCTGTATGATTAGGTGGGGTCATAATAAGTTCCATAATTTTGAAACTTGGTGTATAAATGACCAAGAGGTTGTGTCATTAATCTTGATTTCAATACTGAAATCTAAGGCAGATAAAGAGCATGAGGGATGATAAATTTGGAATTTAGAAAATTTTGGTGAAGCACTAGCCATATTAATATTATAGAATGAAAGCAGAAGTCACATTCTAATGGTGAGAGAAATTACCAATTGAACCACAAGCCTTTTCCTGTATCCTGGTCAGCATTGTAAGATATTTGCTAGAAAACTGTAGGCAGCTATGATTGGAGTATTCACATCTTAAATAGACTTTGGTTTGGTTTAGACTCCCAAGAAAAAGCAAGTGTTAACCAAAATTATGGGCAGCTGATCCTCTACATGATGAGTTTTTAATCCCTTCAGATTGTAATAAGTGGTTGATCCACAGAGCCTAAAAAGTCTCATAAAAAGAAAGCCAGAGGAGAATTATCAGGGTTCCAGCACCTGGCTTCAGACCAACAAATGTTACCTTGCGGCACCAGGGACCCAGGTTCAGTTCCAGCCTCTGGCGACTGTCTGTGTGGAGTTTGCACATTCTCCCTGTGTCTGTTTCCTCCCACAGTCCAAAGATGTGCAGGTTAGGTGCATTAATCAGGGGTAAATGTAGAATAATGGGGAATGGGTTTAGGTGGGATACTCTTCGGAGGGTTGGTGTGGACCTGTTGGGCCGATGGGCCTGTTTCCACACTGTCGTGATTCTATGCTTCTACAAATTCATGCAATTCCAATATTTTGAGCAGAGAGAGTTTGGCACAGCGATATGTGATTTTCTAAACAAATTTTATTTGTGGATATTTAATAAATTTAATTTAGTCTTATTATTTTTATGTTTTATTAATACAGAATATTTCAAATAACTTTACCATTTTCAAAGTATTACTGATAAACGTTTTTCGGTGAAATAAACTGACTATTCCCTTCCAGGTGTGTGATACATCCACTGCACTCTTCACTGTCCAGTGAGGAGCAACAAGCTGTCTTCTCACGCCCTCCTAAAGGCACTACCAAGATTATAATTTCCACCAACATTGCTGAAACGTCAGTTACCATTGATGATGTTGTTTATGTTATTGATTCTGGGAAGATGAAAGAAAAGAGGTACAGAATAATATACATATCTTTTTAAGAATTTATATATAATATGTTCAGACCTTTTGGAGACAGTGAAGCATGGGTTAAGGTGTCATCTTTTAAACTCTTAGCAAAATTTTAATTCCTTATAGACTACCACCTTGTGCTCAGGGTTATTATGATTGATTTGAATTGTTATTAATCCAGACATAATAAACTTGTGGCTGTTGATTACACACTCATTGAGATGTGGATTTTTAAGAACGCTGATGTTCTTTGTTTGTGATAAACTGAGTATATATGTGAGTGCTTATGAATCTGTGGCAAAAGAACCAGAGAAGAATTGTGAAGACATTCCTTCATGCACAGCCAGAAAAAATGGTGAAAATGAAAACTTTGCAGGGCTATGGAGAAAGAGCAGTGGTGTAGGACTAATTAAGTTGCTCTTTCAAAAACATAATAGTCCTAGTCAACTCTGGTGCTTTGGAAACATCATTGTTGATTGTCAACAGTAATTGAGAATATTTTTGACACAAAGAACTGGCCTGAGGGCTATCTGCACCAAACTGAAGTAGAAAGAAACCTTCAACAAAATTGTAGCATTTGGAAGCAGTTTTAAACGGATGAAGAGAGGTAATGAGATCCCAAATGGTACAGACCACAGGGCAGAAAATAGTAAAAAGGTGGATATGAATACAGAAGTCCAGAGACTTAGACCCAGGAGAAAAAAGACACTTAGACATTGGAAATGATCCCATACTTAAGAAGACACACACGTATGATGAACAAGGTCAGAAATTAAACAACACCAGGTTATAGTCCCAACAGGTTAATTTCAAATAAACCTGTTGGGCTATAACCTGGTGTCATTTGATTTCTGGCTTGTCCACCCCAGTCCAACAACGGCATGTCCAAATCATGTATGATGGAAGCATTAATAGCCAGAATGCTGTATCATTAGGGAACTGTGATATAGCGCAACATGAGTCTTATTTGACTTCTCATATTCTTGTTTACTGCAGGTATGACCCATGCAAGGGGATGGAGAGCCTCGAGGATACCTGGGTGTCAAGGGCTAATGCCCAGCAGAGGATGGGCCGTGCTGGCCGTGTAGCCTCAGGGGTCTGTTTCCATCTGTTTACCAGTCACTGGTACCGTAACCAATTACAGGAACAGCAGTTGCCAGAGATCAAAAGGGTGCCACTGGAACAGCTTTGTCTAAGGTGGAGACAGTTTTGATATAGTCCTAAAAGTTACATATTCACTAAAATGTGAAGAAAATCATGTCAATTCCAAATTAACAAGTTGGTAGCTGTGTAAAATGTAAAACTATAATTTGCATTTTTGTTGCATCTTTTGTGATCTTAGGGAACTAACACATTATGTGTGGAAATATTTTTGAAGTTTGTAATTCAGGAATGTGGAGCCAGTTTGCGTACAGGTAGATCCCTTAAACATTGTGGTAATGACTGGACTACTTGTTTTTAATGCTAATGTTTGGGGGATGAATGTTGAACGTGCAAATCTCATTGCTTCATTTTAAGATACTACCAAGGGATCTTTGATGCCTCTGTTTAATGTCTCAGGTGAAATGTAGATTCCTTGTACTGGAGTGTTCATCTTTTATTTTTGTGCTCCAGTCCCTAGAGTTGAATTTTAACCACAATGTTTTTATTTGGAGTGCTACCAACTGATTCATCTTAAAACCTTTCATATGAACAGATACATAGCAAACAAACATACAAAATAAGAGCAAACGTAGATGTATTGGCCTCTCGGGTTTGGTCCACCATTCAGTAAGACCATGGCTGACCTGCGTGTTTCAAATTCCATATTCTCATCTATCCCCAATAGCCTTTAAATTTGGAATAAACTATTTTGCCTTAAAAATACATCATGACCTCACCTCCACCATTCCAAAGTTGCTCAAACCTCTAAGAGAAAAAAAATCTCCTTATCTCTGACCCAACAATGACCCCTAATTTAAAAATAGTGCTTTATCATTCTGGACTGACCAACCAGAGGAAAGTTCTTTCTACATCCACTTTATCCAGACACTCAGGATCTTATGCACATCAATCAAATCACCCTGGATTCTTCTAAACTCCCAGTAGAAATGAGTTAAGTCTGACCAATCTATCCTCAGAGCAACCTACTCATGCCATGTATCGGTCTAGTAAACTGCCTCCAATGCATTTCCATCCTTCCTTAAATTTAGGAGGCCTGAATTATATGCAGTGTTAAGGACGTGTTTTCACCAATGTTCTCCATAACTAAAGCATGACATCCTTACTTTTATGTTCAGCTGGTCTTGCTGTAAAGGGTAGCACCTCATTCACCACCTTACTTATGTGCTATATCTGCATGCTACATTCTTGTTATTCACGCACTAGAATATCTAAATCCTTCTGAATCACAAAATTATGCAGCCATTCTCCATTTAAACAATACTCTGTTGTTCTTTCATTCCTTCATGTGGAAGTGAACAACTTCATATTTTCCCACATTAGACTCCAACCACCAGATTTTTGCCCACTCATTACATCCATCCATGTTTCTCTGCAACTTCATGTCATCTTCACAACATGTTTTCCTACCTATCTTTGTGTCACTTGCAAATTTAGCTACCATGTCTTTACTCCCCTCGTCTCATGTATTCATGTAAATTGTAGAAATTCGAATCCCCCTGTGGGACTTTTGTTTATCAATTATGCAATCAGATTTTTGCATGCTTTCTTTTTTTTCTGCCAGCCAACCAGTGCTCTAACCAAACCTATGTTATTCACCATACCAGAGCTTTTATTTTCCAGTAGGACCCTGACCTCAAGTTCACTTGGACCCTTTCCAGCCTGACCTTAAGTTCACCCAGACCATCTTGGATTCCTCCCTCCCCTTCCGAGACCTCTCCATTTCCATTTCTGATGACTGATTCAACACATACATCTACTTCAAACCCACTGACGCCCACAGCTACCTGGACCATACCTCCTCCCAACCTGCCTCCTGTAAAAATGCTATCCCTTATACCCAATTCCTCAGCCTTTGCCACACCTGCTCCCTGGAGGACCAATTCCATTCCAGAGCACCCCAAATGGCCTCTATTTCCCCTCCCACGTGGTCAACGATGCCCTCCAGCACATCCCCTCCACTTGCTGCACCTCTGCCCTTGAACCCCACACCTCCAATTGCAACAAGGACAGAACCCCTCTAGGTCCTCACCTTCCACCACCAACCTCCAGATACATCACATTATCCTCCACCATTTCCGCTGCGTACAAACAGATCCCACCACCAGGGATACATTTCCCTTCTCTCAGCCCCCCCCCCCCCCCCCCACCATCAGCATCTGTAGAGACCATTCCCTCTGCAACTCCCTTGATAGGTCCATGCCCCTTATCAACCTACCCTCCACTACTGGCACCTTCCCCTGTGCCCAAACCTCCCTCCCCCCCGTCCCCCCCACATCTCCATCCAAGTCCCCAAGGATCCTTCCACATCGAACAGAGATTTGCCTGTGCTTCCACACATGTCCTCTACTGTGTCCATTGCTCTCGATGTGGTCTCTTCTACATTGGGGAGACAGTGTGCCAACTTGCGGAACGTTTCAGAGAACATCTCTGGGACACCCACACCAAACAACCCCACCGCTCTATGGCCAAGTACAGTTATGTGTACAGGCTCCTGTTTATATATAGTATATTTTACTTAATTTAAACAAAAAATTATCCTATTTTTCTAATCAACTTGTTCAGAGATGTTATTACACATCTCTGGAGTAGGTGGGACTTGAACCTCGGCTCCTGGTAAGGTATTTGGTAAGAAATGTCACTGCGTGACATTGGTGCAACTTGGTGCAACTTATGTTTAGCCAAAAAAATGTAAGATTCAGCCCGTAGGGTCTTTCATATCAATTTGAGAGAACAAGCAAGAGAGTGATTCAGCATCTTTTCTAAAAGCTAGCGCCGCTGATGGTGCAGTGCTTTGTCAGTATTGCATTAGAGTCTGGCAGAGGTACACAAAATGGAGAAAAGGCTGAAGGTAAATGATAATGGCTAACTTGCTTTAAAAAACTGCAACAGAATAATTTATGTACTCATTTTCCTTTTGATTTTTATTGCTAGTATTCAGTATTTAACAAATTCTTGCTGTAATGTACTAAAACTTAAGTAATTTCTTTCCCGCAGGATGATATTATAATTTATGACTGCAGGCGTTTTAATTAGCTTTGCAGGTGATGCTCTGGATAATATTACATATCATTGATTGTGGAGAATGAAAGAAGAATTTCAGTGTTTTAATTCTTTTTTTTTCTTTGTTTAGGATCAAAGTTCTGGACATTTTTGCAGATCATGACTTAGAGTCTGTTCTTTCTCGTCTGGTCGAACTGCCCATGGAAGAAGGGTTGAAAGCAGCTAAGAATCGGCTGCAGGATCTTGGGGCCCTCACACCAGATGAAAAGCTTACTCCCTTGGGGTATCACTTGGCCTTTTTACCAGTGGATGTCCGCATTGGAAAACTAATGTTATTTGGTGCCATCTTCCGTTGCCTTGATCCTGCACTTACCATTGCAGCCAGCTTAGCCTTTAAATCCCCCTTTGTAAGTAAAATTAATCCTTCAGATTGAAGCCAGCACAAAAAAAGTACAGTTAAGCAATAACTTCTATTGAAACGGTTTGATATATAGTTGTACTTTATAGTTTAAGGTATCAGTTCTACTTGATCCTGTCTACGTATTGTAAAGTAACTGATTCATGATTAATAAACCCTGTAAAATGGATAAACTATTTTTTTGTGAAAACAAGAAGGTAGTGCCTTATAATACCTCAGGATACCTAGACTTTTACAGCCAACTTAAGTACTTTTGAAGTGTAGTCACTGAAGTACTATTGGCAGTTGGCAGCCAATTTAATCACAGCAAGATCGCACAAACAAGATCTGATAATAGCCATATTATCAACTTTTTTAGTCAAAGATTAAATATTCTCTTTTATGTGGCTCTTGAACACACAACCACCTGACAGAGAGATGAATACATTACCATTGCTCATAGGTTGATACCTGAGACAAAAATAGAAATTACTGGAAAAGCTCTGCAGGTCTGTCAGCATCTATGGAGAGAAATCAGAGTTAACATTTCGGGATGACTGACCGTTCCTCAGAATAACCCAAAACATTAACTCTAATTTCTCTCCATAGACGCTGCCAGACCTGCTGAGCTTTTCCAGCAGTTTATTTTTTGGTCTCTGGTTTACAGCATCTGCAGTTCTTTTGGTTTTTAATCTAGGCTGATACCTAATTGGAACAGACACAATCTGTACAAAGAGATGTGAAAATGAGAACATGTAGATATAACTCAGAATTGTTTTCACGATTTTTAGTTTTCCTATGGGTGGCACAGTGGTTAGCACTGCTGCCTCACAGCGCCAGAGACCCGGGTTCAATTCCCACCTCAGGCAACTGTCTTTGTGGAGTTTGCACATTCTCCCCGTGTCTGCATGGGTTTCCTCCAGGTGCTCCGGTTTCCTCCCACAGTCCAAAAATGTGCATGTTAGGTGAATTGGCCATGCTTAAATTGCCTGTAGTGTTAGGTGAAGGGGTGAATGGGTCTGGGTGGGTTGCTCTTCGGAGGGTAAGTGTGGACTTGTTGGGCCGAAGTGCCTGTTTCCACACTGTAAATAAGTAATCTAATCTAATATGTAACCTAATCTTTTGCAGTAAGTAAGGTGTCAAACCTCAAACAAAATTAGGAGAATAAAACAATGATATTTGCAGAATTTAAGAGGTTAAATGAAAAACAGTTAATCGATGCTTCTAAATAGAATGGTCTGTGCCGTTGAAAGGTTTCTCCGTGGGATAAGAAGGAAGAAGCCAGAGTAAAGAAGTTGGAATTTGCTGTGGCTCATAGTGACTTCCTTGCTTTTCTCCAGGCCTACAAGGTAAAACTGCAGCCTTCTTCCTCACTCCTGCTGTATTGTTTCTGCATTGCTAATTCCTACCAAAGACAGTTTTTACTTGTAAATCTGTGATTGTATTTATCAGGATGAGGAATAAAGAGCAAAGATTTGAAGGCCGCTGAAAGCCATTGAGTTTTTTTCTTTTGTATTTGCTGTGCTCTCTCTGGTACATCTAAACCATTTAGCTGGACAGCCTGTGATAACTGGCCACAGGCTTTCTCTCTCCATATGACTAAGAATTTGGTCTTTTGTTCACCATGTCCCACTTACTGTCAGAAGAGAACTATATGCATACTTGTAAGGGAATATTTGCAGAGCCATGAGGAAAGAAATGGATAATGAGAATAATTGGTTTTTCTATAGTGCTGATGCAGAAATGATTGACTGGATGAAATCTTCTGAATGGTTTGATGATGAAAGGATGGGGAGTGGAATTGCCAGTCCAAAAAAATCAATGTAGTTATGGGAGAAATGGATGATGTGTGTTGATTGATTTGGGAGGAGGTTCATGGAAAGCTGAAAGACCAGGACTGGCCTGTTGGGCAAATGATTTTGTATGCTACATACTGTTTAATGTCATTCTCATGCAGGTTGTCCGCATTCAAGACTTGTAAACAGTGTCTCAGTTTCCTAGGGATGTAATGTAAACAATTCAGGGGCTGAGTTGTTGCTATGAACGTTGACAGTCAACTTTAACAAGTTCCGTGCTGTTAATTTGACTTTCTCCCTAGCATATTTCCAATCCTTTGTCACTCACCCCATCTCATTCTTGCCTTGTGTATAATCCTGTTGATTTACAGTAGCATCCTTTCGTACAGTTTTCTGAATGTAGTTGCATGTGCTCCAAGGTATAATTTTAACAGATCACATTTTATTTTTGAATGCATGATTCAAATATCTCTGCAGCTGTAGTGCAGTAAAGTTCAGCTAATTTTACAGCTGCTTTTTGAAGCTTTTGAGGCAGATGGATAATATATTAAGTTGATTCAGTAATGTTGTTTTTGAAGAACTGAACCTCTAAAATATTAAAATGATTTGTGCATTTTTTTTAGCAACAGTGAATTTCTCAAAAGTATTTTTGTTTATGCTTCTATGGATATGGACTTTGCTAGCTAGGCAAGTCTTTGATTCAGCAATTGTCCTTAAGAAGGTGGCTTTATTTCTGATAGCTTTCCATACAATGCTCAGATCATTGCAGAGGTCCAAAGATGGCACCTAAAGGATGCTGACAGATTTGTGACTCTGAGGACTTGCTCATTGGGCACTCTTGCTGCACATATTCTTGTTACATCATCATCTTGGTTAATTTTTAATACTTCCATAACTTTTCAATGTCAAAAATAAACAGTCTTTCATTCACAACCTCTTGGAGCTGCCAGATCTTCCCCGCACTCCTCATGAAGATCTAGACACCCTTGCAGGGCCTCTTGGTCTCTGGATTGGTCAAAAGAATCACTAGGAGTATGGTCTGTTTAAAGCAAGGTTACCAGTTTAATAAATTAAGGCAGCTTGACGCAAATTTGTCCAGCAACACGGAGGTTAAAAGCTTGTGTTCTGTGGAAAAGTGGTGCAATTACATTTGAAAATTACACATTATATAATTTTTAAGAGAGAGTACAGCCTTAATTACAAGAAAAAACCAATCACATATAATAAGGTGACATGATTTACAGCAGGTTAATCCAATGATATTCCCCGGGAAAGGATTCTTAATTTACATAGAGCACCATCCCATGCAAGCAGTTCAAGATTAGTTCAAATACCAAATCATTGTCTTATGATTCATATTATGGAAAATCCATTGTTCTCTCTTATCTCTAAATACAACCAACTTAACAAAGCATCAGTTCAAGTTCACAGTGTCAAATCATTTACTTGCAGCCATTTTGTTGTGTTGTTTTAAATTGAAAAGCCATTTTGTGGTTAATAATAAATCTACAGATACTTGTTGCTTCTGACAACAGCCTAAATTCAAATTTTAGATCTTCACTCACCGTGAACCACCCTGGCTCGTCTCTCTCTTGAATAATAATTAGGACTCTGTATTTTAAAGAAACTCCTCCATGTAGTCAAAATAATAGAAGCAGTGTTAATAACGTTTTCTTGACAGTGGAGTAAGTGTGATGATTGTTACTGAACCTGTTTGGATACACGCACTTGCGCCTGAACTTCCACGTAAAACTCAAAGAATCGGAATTCTCCCACATTTACTGTGAAGAAGGATATAAATGCTAGAGAACTTAGGGAAATAAATAGGAATATATTTAAAAGAGTCCATATTACAGAAGAGGAGGTTCAGGCATCTTAAAACGCATAAAAATGGATAATGCCCTGGAACTGTTCAGGTATATCCTAGAACTTTGTGGGAAGCCAGATAAGTGATTGCTGGGCCCCTCGCTGAGATATTTGTAACATCGATGGCCCTGGGTGATGTGCCAGAAGGCTAGAGGTTGGCTAGCATGGTGCCATTATTTAAGAAAGGCTGTAAGGAAAGGCTAGGGAACTATAGACTGGTGAGCCTGACATCCGTGTTTGGTAAGTTGTTGGAAGAGCTTCTGAGGGACAGGATTTCCATGCATTTGATAAGGCAAGGATTAATTAGGGATAGTCAACATGGCTTTGTGTGTGAGAAATCGTGTCTCACTGACTTGAGTTTTTTGAAGAAGTGACAAAGAAGATTGATGAAGGCAGGACGGTGGACATTGTCTATATGGACTGACACAAGGCATTTGATGAGGTTCCACATGGTAGACTGGTTAACAGGGTAGATCACATGGAATCCAGGGGCAGATAGCCAACTGGATACAAAATTCACTTCAAGATAGGAGACAGAAGGTGCTGATAGAGGCTTACTTTCCAAACTAGCAGTCTGTCACCAGCAGTGTGCTGCAAAGTTCGAAGCTGGGTCCACTGCTTTTCATCATTTATATAAATAATTTGGATGTGAATATAGGAGGAGTGGTTAGTAAGTTTGCAGATGACACCAGAAATTGGTGGTTTTGGATAGTGACGAAGGTTGTTTCCGAGTACAGTGGGGCCTTGATCAGAGGAATGGTAGATGGAGTTGAATTTAGATAAATGTGAGGTGTTGCATTCTGGTAAGGCAAACCAGGGCAAGACTTATACAGTTAATGGTATGGCACTGGGAAGGGCTGCTGAACAAAGGAACTAGGGGTGCAGGTTCATAGTTCCTTGAAAGTGGAGTTGCAGTTAGCCATAATAGTGACGAAGATGTTGGGCACGCTTGCCTTCATTAGTCAGATCATTGACTAAAGGAGTTGGGAAGTCATGTTGCAATTTGGTGAGTCAACTTTTAGAATACTCCTTTCAATTCTGGTCTCCTTGCTATAAAAGGACGTTGTTAAACTTAAAGGTTTCAGAAAAGATTTACAAGATGTTGCTGGGATTAGAAGGTTTGAGCTACAGAGAGAGGCTGAATAGGCTGGGGTGTTTATCCCTGGAGCGTCAGATGCTGAGTGGTAACCTTAGAGGTTTATAAAATCATGAAGAGCAAGGATAGGATGAATGGCCAAGGTTTTTTTTCCCCCAGGATAGGGCAATCCAAAACTAGTGGGCATTCATTTAAGGTGACTGGAAAGATTTAAAAGGTAACCTAAGGAGCAACTTTCTCACAGAGAAGTTGATGTGTGTATGGAATGAGCTGCTAAAGGAAGTGCTAGATGCTAATACAATTACAGCATTTAAAAGACATCTGGATGGGTACGTGAACAGAAAAGATTTAGAGGGAAATGGGTCAGCTGTTGGCAAATGGGACTCGGTCACTTTAGGTTATCTGGTAGGTATGTATGAGTTGGACTGAAGGGTCTGTTTTCTGTTTATCTCAATGAAATTGAGTTCACACCCTGTCTCTGCTTTGGGATGCCAGTGATCTCCTATGTTCAATGTTGACTTTATTTATTTTGTACAGACTGCTATTGTAATGTAAAACATTGATGTATTTGATACAGACAGAGTTTTCTGCATAGTAAGCCCTATCCAATCAAGTTTGTGAACTAAGTGGACTGATGGTGCTGTCATAAATGGTTTTAGTCAGTAATTTCTAGAATTTGTACCCAACAATGGTGAAACAAGATATATGTTCACTTCAAATTGTCACGTGATTTAGTGGTCTTAGAGTTATTGACCGGACAGATGGAGGCCATGCTGGCTCTCCTCCAAGTAATTCCTTGTTCAGTTCCCATAACCTTGCAGATTTATATCCTTCGAGTAAACATCCAATTTTCTTTTGAAATCACTGACCATTTCCCTATTCACTGTTTATATGGGCAGTGTTTCAGTTAAATACCACTTACTGTGTAAAAGGTTTATTTTTCTCACATCCTTCTGCATCTCTGGCACAAAATCTTAAATCTGCCCCTTAGCCCTTGTACTGTAAGCCAGTGGGAATACTTTTTCCTTGTCTACCTTATCCAAACCTGTCATGATCTTCTACGCTTCTATCAAATCTCCCCTTAATCCCCCAGCTCCAGGGAGAATGGTTCTAACTCAGCCTTGTAACCAAGAACACCCATCCATGGAACCATTCTGAGAAATCTTCTGCAGCTTTTCAAACACCCTCACATCCTTCCTGAAATGTTGTGACCAAAACTGGATGCAGCCCTCTAGTTAGGGTTCAAACAGAGCTTCAACTTTAACTTTCCTGTTGATGTAGCCCTGATTTTGTTTCTGATTCCAATGGTGAAGGTTTGCAGTATATTGAATGAGTTGCTGCTAATACATCTTGCAAAATACAAATACAACAATCCTAATGTGCTTATGGCAGTGTTTTGTCCAGTGGCAGATATGCCAAACAAATGGATGCTATGAGCCGATTGGTTGTTTTTGTGAGAGCACCTGTCCACACCTGTCTCAGAATTGTTACAACCATCTAATGCCATTTCCTCCACCTTGTCCCCGTAATCCCTCACGTTTTTCCTTTTCAGGTAACAATCTATTTCTCATTTGAATGCCATCACTGAACTTACTGCCACCCTGCCTGCTGGCAGTGCATTCTGGATCCAAGCTTTCCGCTGTGTGAAAATCCTTTTCCTAACATCACCGTTACTTTTTAGCTAATTACCTTAAATCTCTGTTTCTGCTTCTTAATCTTTTCATAACCGAAAGATTATAGTGATAGATGCACCAGGATTTGAGCCTCCAAACCCTGTCCTGCTCCTGTTGTTAATATAGTTGGTTCAAGTCAGTCTCTCGTGACCCCCAGGATGCTGATGGTGGGGTTTTGGCAATGACAAAATAATGTCCAGGCTGGTCACTGTTCTTTTCCATGTTGGAGGTGATTATTACCCGGTGTGAATGTTGTGTGTATAATTTCATTTAAGAGGTATAAATGTTATTCTAATTCAAATTATCCATCTAGGGATGGAGTGTTGCCTTAAAGGTCAGCCCACAAGCAGGATACAAGTACTGCCGAGAAAACTTCTTATCTGGAAGAATACTACAGGTAGGTGCCTCCTAGCTGTTCTAACATTACGAATTCACTGAATGCATCAAATCGTACTGAGGTTTTTAAAAATTGTGTTTCTCCACATTGTAGGAGATTTCGAGCATGAAGAGACAATTTGCCGAGCTGCTATCTGACATTGGTTTTGTGAAGGAAGGACTAAGAGCCAGATACATTGAAAAGATGTCATCACGAGGAGGGGATGGAATTATTGAGGCCACTGGCCAAGAGGTGAAAGAGATGCAGTTTCTTTTACATGCTTTTTTGATTACTGGCATAATGCAAATTGTGATATGATGCATAACTTTAACATTTGAGGTAGGCCATTCAGAGATGATATCAGGAAGTACTTCTTTACACAAGAGGTAGTGAATATCTGCAGCTTTGTCCGTTGGAAAAGCTGTAGAGGTTTGATTAATCGAAAATACCCCAACTGAAATTGATTAGCGTTTTATTGGGAAGGGAGATCAAGCCACCTGAAACAATGACTGTTTAAATGGAATTAGTCGAAGTGAATGATGAAATAGTGTCAGAAAATTGAAGGACCCACTGTTGCTCCAGTTGTCCTATCTGGTAAATGACTGGCTGCTTGGTGCTTTATAACGCATGTCTTGAAGACACTTCTGTGGTATTGCTAACTTGAAATTCCTTTGCAGGCGTTAATATGGAAGATGATAAGGAAATTGAGCTCAGTGAGTTATTGAGTTAAGAGAGCATATGCTACCAAGTGTAAATTGGCATTGTCCGCATCAATCTGCACAAAATCAGATTGGGAGAATGTGTGGCTGTGCCCACTCATGCACCCACCTGCTCTTTTGTGCGCTGTTATGCTATATCACTCGCTGTCTTGTGCTCTCTCTCGCCCGTGCTCTCTCTCGCCCGTGCTCTCTCTCGCCCGTGCTCTCTCTCGCCCGTGCTCTCTCTGTGCTGAACTAAACTAATCCATGTAGTCAATGTCCCTTTATTCCCTGTCAGTTCATGTCTGTCAAAACCCTCTGAAATGTTGCTAACATATCTGCCTCTGACAGCATATTCTACTCTATGACCAAGCCAATTCTATATTTAACTTGCCAAATAACCATGGATCCCATGCGACTTAATCTTCTTCACCATCTAACCCATAATCATTTCTATCTAGAAGTACAAGGGCAGCAGATAAATAGGAATGCTATCACCTGCAAGTGACTCTGCAAGTCTCTCACATCTTGTCTGAAAATTCATTGCTTTTCCTTCAAGGTTGCTGGGTCAAAATCCTGTAATTTCCTCCATAACAGCATTGCGGTCTACCTACAGCACATGAACTGCAGTGGTTTAAAAAGGCAGTCCATCCACCACCTTCTCAAAGACAACTTGGGGATGGGCAATAAATGCTGGACTGCCAGCAACACCCACATCCAATGGATGGTTTAAAAAAAATAGGTCCAGCTGCTGTTGTCATCCCTTCCCACCCTCCTGCTCATGATTTAGTAGATGACAAACTGGTTTGCAGCACTGCAGAGGAAGTTCACAAGCACATTCTACACTTCACTCCAGGACTGTAACAATGGGCCCTAGATAAGAAATGATAATGGATGGGAAAAGATTAACTGAAGCAGGAGGCTGGAAGAACATAGCAAGCCAGGCAGCATCAGGCAATGGAGAAGTCAATGTTTCAGGTTTAACCCTGCTTCAGGACTGGGTCTGAGGGAGGCAGAGAACATCTTCAAAGTGGGCATTCTTTGAAGAGACTTTACAAACTCAGTTAGAGACAAAAAAACTGCAGATGCTGGAATCCAACGTAGACAAGCAAGAGGCTGGGAGCTGCTTGTCTATTCTGGATTCCAGCATCTACAATTTTTTTTTGTCTCAAAAAGATTAACTTAATCCTACTGAACGCTTCCAGCTGAGTTCTGCTTGAAATAGTTATCCCATATTGAGCAGGCTCACCCAGTAAAAGTCATGTGGCCCAGATACTGAGTGTTATCTGAGAAACCAAATGAAAACAAGAATTGTCATGGTGATAGCAAAGGGATAAGAGGAAAGAAATGGAAAGATTTGTATTGTTTTCCAGTGCACGGGATGACTAATTATAGACTATAAATTGGATTTTAATGATTAAAGTAAATGAATTTTTTTTAAAGCTCCTAGTTGTTTTTCATCATCTAGCTACATCTAGCTCTATTGTGTGATTTTGCCCTTTTATTTTAGGCAAACTCCAATGCCGAAAACATGAAGTTAATTTCAGCAATGTTGTGTGCTGCCCTCTATCCAAATGTTGTCCAGGTCAGTTCAAAACTCTTTGAATTTCACTTGTGCTTTGACTCTGGCCTAATTAGATAACATTGAATTTTTTTTCAGGTGTGAGATTCTATGGGTTGGGAAAAAGAGCGCAGCTTTATTCACTCATGGCACCTGGGTGACTTCTGTTTAAAAGGATGGTAACACTTCAACTACCCACTTTTCAGAATTTTTTTAAAAATCTGTGTTGAGAAAAGCTGCTGTACCCTCTGATTTCTAAATCCACAAGATAGACCTAAGCAGAGAAATCCTTGCAGGAGCTAATGAATAATGAGTGGGATTTCATGTGTACAAGAATTTTTGAAAAATCATAGTTGTTACTAATTTTATTTGAATAATATGAAGAATGGAAGTTAACAAGAATCAAAACTTGACTTGAGAGTCATAAACAGAAATGGCTGGAAAAGCTCAGCAGGCATGGCAGCATCTGAGGAGAGAAATCAGAATCTTGAGAGTGGTGTTCCTTAACGATATTTGTAAAGGTGAGCTCTAGGGACTGTAGAGGAGCAAAGAGACTGGAAGTTCAAGTAAACATTATTAAAACGTTATTATTACATTATTAAAAGTATCCAGTGAAAAACAATGAAAAATGTTGGCTGTTATTTTAAGAATAAAAGAAACCAAAGGACCATTTGGTTGTACAGATTATTGGTTAAACCCCATCTGGAGAACTGCATTAAGCTATAGATTCTGCACCTTGGGAAAGATATAGAGAAGATTCACCAGAATAATACCAGTGTTATACAGTTAAATTATGAGGATAGTTTAAACCTGGGTTGTATTATTTTGAATTTAGGAGATTGAGATGTTTGAAATTATAAAAGATTTGATTGCCGACACTATTACCTTGTGATGAGCCAAGCAAGAGTAAGGGGGCATAACCTTAAACTTTGAACCAGGCTGTTCAGGGTTCACGTGTGGACATAGAGCTTCCATAGTGTGCAGGAATTCTGAAACAGTCTTTCTCATACAGCTGCTAAGATTACATCAGCTGAAAATTTTCAGAGCTAAGATTGATAGATTTTTAAAGGTAACCATATTAAGTAAAGATTGCTGATCCAAGGAAAAGTTTTACAGACCAGTCAGTGCCAGTGATATTGAATTATGGGATAGTTTGATTAACTAAATCCCTTACTTCAAGTGTTATGTATAGGATTTTGACAGTTGTTGTTGGGTAATGATATTGAGATATGAAGTACAATTGGGTAAATGCATTTGAGGTACAGATCAACCATTGAGATGAATGGAGCACATGGCCTTTCATAGGAGTCTCTCAACTTGCAGCGCATACAAAACTCAGCAGAGGTTAGGTGTCTGAAACATACAATCAAACTGTCAGTTGTACAGGAACTGACCAGAACACACGTTGACACACAGAAATGTAACATTTGTTTTCTCTTCCACTTCATTGCAAACTGGTAATCTGAAATGGTAACTTGTCAATCTTTATGCTGTAATTTATAGCTACTTGCTTCTACTTCATGTTAACCTTCACAAAAATTATCTTCTCTCGTCAAGTTTGATGAGAAGTTTGTGTGACCTCCAAACCCCTGCTTTTCTATAGTTGATCTCTGGGAGGTGTGCAATACACACTGACAATGACTGGTTTTATTTTTATCACTCCCTGAAGGAAAAGTCTGTCCTGTGTTCTGCAGTACTTCGTAATTGGAAGGACAAAATTGCCATGTAACAAATTGCAAATGCAGATATCTATCCTATAGCCTAATGGTTACATGTTGTGTTTAAATGTTTATTTGGTTAGCTGATATGTATTGGTGTTTGTTTCATGTGAACTTACTTCATTTCAACACCAGATTTTGTCAACATATCTCCCCTGTGATACACCACCTCTCCCCACTCCCCACCACTAATTCTGTGCTGGCTCACCTCTCCCTTTACCTGTGCTCCCACTCCCCTAACTCCCACATGCTCAACCCCCTGCCCTGACCCCATATTCTCTCTAACCCCACACATGCTTTGTTTTCCTGCATACTCTTCCCCCACCCAGCTCGATCCTCTCTCTACACTCACTCTTGCATTTGCCTTAGCCTTATTCTCCACTCCAAAACACAACCTCACCTCCCTTCTGTCTCTCCGTTTTCCCTACCCCAACATCTCTGTTCCCCCCTCTCTCTCTTTCTGTCTCTCTCACACCCAATTCCCTCTCTCTCCCTCACTGACCCTCTCTCCCTCTGCTTTTGCTCGCTCGTTCTCCATCGCTCACTTGCTCTCTCGCGGTCTCTGTCCTTCTACCCCCCTCGCCCCATTTACACGCGCTCGGGTCCTTCTTCCCCACTCACTGTATCCCTCCCACCCTTGTCCCATTTGTTATCTGGTATCCGATAGCATATGAATTTTAATAGCACCTTCTAAGGCCCCCTATTCCCATAACAACCAGGTTACATTGGCTTAGTACTGGACAGAACAACCAGGAGGTGGCATGTTCCATTTTTACTTTGAATGAAAACAGACAATTTAAAATATAGCCATTATAAAACCTTGCTTTCTTGACAAGAACTAAAAGAAGAAGGCATGTCAATTGACATGAGGAGGATGTGTGAGTATTTAAGATTTCAAGGTTGTTATGAGAATCTAAAGCCTCCTAGAACTGTTCTCCATCAGAATCCAGTGTCTCTGCGAGCATTGGAGAAAGGTTGCAATATGCATCAACAATACAGATCAACCTGAAGGCTTTGTTTTTATTGCATTTAGGTGACCTCTCCTCAGAGTAAGTACACAAAGACTATGTCTGGTACAGTGAAAGTACTACCAAAACCAGAAGAGCTGCACTTCATCACAAAGAATGATGGAAATGTCCACATCCATCCTTCTTCAGTGAACTATCAGGTCAGTGTGTATGGATATTTCCCAGTGAAAGGTTGTATGAAAGCCATCAAGAACAGATCAGTCCACAGGGCATAAAAAAGGATGAGAAGATCTTCTGTTGAAAACCTGTTGTCTTATGGGGAAAATGCAGCATATTGGCAAGGGCTAATAATGCTCATTTGAAGTCAAACGTAGATACAATGGGCCACGTATTGTCCTTCTGTGCCCTAACACTCCTGTGATTGTTTGAGACTGTTTATTAACTGCTTCATTAACTATCTGAGCAATTTGACATTGGCCAAATGAACATTCGCATTATTTAAAACTCTAATAAATTTAATCTTAAAATCTTACAGCACAGCAGAGGCTATTGATCCCATCATGCCTGTGATGACACTTTGAAAGATATTTCCAATGGTCCTGAAAATATTTTTCTTTTTGAATATGTATCCAACTCCCTTTTGAAAATAATCATTGCATTTGCTTCTACCACTCTTTCAAGGCAGTGCATTTCCAGTCATAGCTGTTAGTATTTTAAAAATATAAGTATCTTCAACTCCCCTTTGGTTCTTTTGCCCATTATCTAAAATTTGTCCCCTTTAGGTTACCCACTAGAATCAATTTCTCCTTATTTATCTTCACAAAACTGCCCAGAATTTTAAATACCTTTAAATCTCCTTAACCGTCTCTAAAGACAATAATCCCAAATTCTCTAGTCTCCACTAAACGATTAGGTACAAGTAATTACTACAATGCTCTATGTCAGTGTTAAGAGTATTTTATGAAGTTAAGTAGACTCCTGTTCTGTTACCAAGACAAGATGTTGCAGCTTCACTTTTGTTTCCTAGCAATGAGTCAAATAATACTTATTGAACTTCAAAGTGATTTATCAAAGCATATGATGCATTTCTAAAATGTGATAATCTGCTGGATAGATAAACAAAAAAAAACTTTACTATAAAGTACCTTTCAAACCCACAAGACAGTTAAAAGACAATAAATATTTTTAAATTGTAGTTACTGTTGCAATGTAGGGAAAATGACAGCCAAGTTGTGTCCATGTAGTTATGTCACAAACAGCACTGACCGTATAATCTGATTTTGTGATGCTGCTCTGAGGGATAAATATTTGTCAGACACTGGGAAGAACTTCCCACCTCTCCTTATACCTATTAATGTGGAATCTTTTACATTCCCCTAATCTCTTGTAAGTTATTATTCATTTCACAATATTCTGAAAGTGAAAACTTAAACCATAATATTTAGTCTGTTGACTTCAGACTGCTGTACAATGTGCCCTGAAGTGAGCTCAAAGCATTTGTTTCCGAGGTATACTTTGCTTAGTTCACACTTCACAACTGAAGTAAAAATTGAATGGGCTGGGTAACATCTAAAGGGTTTCACACTGTGACCCTCAGTCACACTTATCCATGCATATTGCTTTTTGCATTGGAAATACTTCAATCCAAAAGTGCATGGCCACCACCATTGAAGCCAGCTCCTGAATTTGATGAGAGGGATACTAACTAAATCCAAACTGGTAGCTCTCATCATTTCTGATACATTAGGTAATTCTTCAGCCTTGACCAGCTTTTGCATTTGATCTTAAACATCATCAAAACCAAGACAACGTATCAACGGTAATTCATGTTTTTATAATACATTTTAAATGTAGTAAAACGTTCTCAGGCACTTAACTAGAGTGTATTCAGGCAAAACCAAGCCACATAAGGACATTGTAGGCCCAAGTGACTAAGTCAAAGTGACTTGGTTAAAGAAGTAAGTTTTCATAGAGCATCATTAAAGAGGACATTAAAACATTGAGATTTTAGGAGCATTTTTATAATGTCCCTCTACCCTGCTCCACATTTAATAAGGTAACAGCTAATCTGATTTTAGCCTCAAATCTGCATTCATTCATGCCCCTGATGATCTTTCACCACCTTGCTAAACACAAATCTATATTAAAAATGTTCAAGGACTTTGCAGGAAGAAAGTTCCTAACACGTATGATCCTCTGAGAGAAACAAAATTCACAACATTTGTTTTCAATGAGTGACCTATGATTTTTAAACACTGCCCCCTAGTCGTAGGTTCTTCCCATAAGAGTAAACATCCTGTCTACATCTAGTCTGTCAAGATGCCTCAGAATCTTGGATGTTTTATTCAAAATGCTTATTACTCATCTAAACTTCAGTGCATACAAGTCAACTATGTCCAACCTTTCCACATAAAATAAGTCCCCCAATTCAAGGTACTAACCTATTTATATCTTTTCAATTGGTCCCACATCTAAATTAGAGATGAGGCCGCACTGGTGACAGCCTGCCAAACTGACAATGACTCATTTATTCTTAATGTCTACTTTCTGCCAGTTGGTTTAGTACATGCTAGTATATTACCCCAATCCGATGTGCTTTAAATTTTATTTATTAACCTCTTCTGTTACACTCGATCAAAAGTCTTCAGAAAGTCCATTTGTTCCTCCTTATTGACTTTGCTTATGGACAAGGGGGAGAAGTTTACCAAAACAAAACGGGGTGGGGGGCAAGGCATGTAGGAGAAATATTGTTGACTAAAAGGACATTACAAAAACCCTAGTAGAAATAGTAATGGAGAAACAGAAAATACATCAAAGAAGAAAACATTAAAAGCATTTTTAAAAAGCACTTTGGAATGGAGCTAAATAAGTTCTCTTTCACACGTAATTGATGAGCCAAATAGCCATGCTTTATATAGTAAATTTGGGTACATCTATCTTAAAAGGATTTTCTTTAAAATAAATGCTTGACATTATGGTGGATCTCTCCACAACCAGCAATGAACTGGAGATATCTACACCTAAATTTCCTTTTTTGTTTACAATTGCACAGACTAGAACAATTAAAGTGTCTTTACAGGAGGGAGAAAATCTCAGTAGGTCTGGCAACATATGTGGAAAAGAGTTAACATTTTTTGAGTTCAATTACTCCTCTTCAGTTCCTCCATTCCAAAGAAGAGGAATTGAACTTGAAAACCTAACTGTTTTTCTCTTTACAGATGCTGCCAGACTTGCTGAGTTTTTCCAATACTTTCTTTTATTTCAGATCTCCAACTTCTGCAGTATTTTGCTTTGGTGACAGAAGATAACATTTTCTTCTTGAACAGAAGTTTGCCTTCAGAGTATTCATAATGTCATTGCTTCACTGAGGTAGATTAACTTAAATTGGGCACTTAGCTGAGTCGTGGCATTGAATATGTTTCCCAAAACCTCTAACATTGGTGCTTCAGGTGTCAGCTGCAGCTTAGTAGTAACAAACGTGCCTCAATGTCAGAAAGTTGTGGGTTCAACCCTCACTGCAGAGACATTGGCATTCCTAGTCTAGTGCTGGAGGTAAGTCTCCTTTGTTGGAGTTGCTATCTTTTGGTTGCGACTTCACACCAAGGGGCCTCATGTCTCAGAATAAAGAAATCTTATTGCTGTTTTTGAAGCTTTTCTGTGTACAAATTGGCTACCATGTTTCCTACAATTACATTGTAGTGACTACAATTCAATGACAGTTCATTAGCTGTCAAGTGCTTCTGAATGTCAGGAAATCATAAAAAGTGTTACACAAGTTTTTTTTCTACTGCAGTGCCATTAAAATCTCCACTAAAATTGAACCTTAGGCCTATACTGATAAATGTTTATAACTTGTTTAATGCATTTCCAGTGGATCTGTACAACAAACATGGATACTAAATCATCCACTATATTTGGATCCCAGGTTCGGCACTTTGAAAGTCCTTATTTGGTATACCATGAGAAGGTGAAAACCAGCAGAGTCTTCCTGAGAGACTGCAGCATGGTTTCTGTATACCCTCTAGTGCTGTTTGGGGGTGGCCAGGTCAGTGTGGAACTTGAGAGAGGGCAGTTCATCATCTGTCTCGACGATGGATGGATTCGATTTGCTGCAGCTTCCCCTCAGGTATTAAAGCTATTTTCTTTCTGTTGGTTGATGGTAATTTGTTATTTCTTTGAAACATGATTGAAATTGAACATGGTTCCACCAACAAAAACTCGATCTGCAAGTCCCTGCAGGCTGTACACCTGATCTGTATAAATAGGAGGACCCTGCATTCCATCATTGTTAATGCTAAATTAGCTGAATCAGCTGGCCAGATATTAACATTTGGGCTGTTAGAACTGTCATCATTGCTTTTAGAGTAGAAAGGGGAAATTGTGGTCCGAACCAAAACCTGGAAATTGTCCTTGGTGAGAACAGAAGTGAGGTTGATAATACTAATCTAACAGTCTGTCAGCAAGCACTGGTGCCCATGCTTGGACAATATTCACTTATGGCAGGCACTAAAAACCATTTGGCCATAGAACTGTATTGCAGCAAAAATCAGCTAACTACTGAGATTATGCAAGTTAGAGAAAAAATAAATTGACAAATGAGATTATCACTTGTAACCCTTTTGACCAACAGTTCTCACATTATGTATCCTCTTCAGAACTGAATCTCAATTTGATCTTGCAACTAATCTGCTGTTTCTGAATTGTTCAATCTAACTTTGAGTCACAGCAGAAGAGTTGAGAAGCACCTAGATTTCACCTACCAGAACACTCACCCCCTCCCCCCATTCCAATTACTACCACCACCACCAAAGCAAAGAGTGCAGATAGATGTCCTACTGAAAGTTCTCTACTTTGATATAGTGTTTCTGTGAATACTCAAGATGGCCTCCCTCCTTTTCACCCGTCTCACTCGGTTTTGTGCCTGAGACTGTTTGTTTGATTTTAGCTAAACACAGGAAGGTATTTTCTGTCTGCAAATCAAGCCCAGTTCCTGTGTTGGATCAAATAGCTATTTTCTTCTTATGGCACACACTTTATTGTGTATGATAGCAGTGTTTTCCTGCCATAACTTTCCTTTGCAGCCAATTTACCAAATTCTGTCGCTCTTTATTTTCTTTATCCAGCTGCAAGGCACACAAATATGCACTATAGGTCTGTTTCTAACTCAGTTGCTCCTTTCGTGATCTCTTTAGAGAACCTATCATGGACACACTTGTGTTTTCCATTATACATTTCTACAATTGCCAGTACAGCTCCTGGTGTCAATACTTCTGTCTTTTCTGATGAACTATCAGTCGCATTCTAGAATATCCCAATGCCATTGTAAACTTCTGTTTCACTTGAGAATTACTCAACACATGTTTAACTAAAATCTGTGACTACTATTTCTCAGCTTTGTGAATTTAAAGCACTTAAACTTCAACTTCTGATTTGTCTCATGCCGCTGTTAGATTTTGAGAGTTTAATTAGTGCCTTCATGCTCTGTGGTATAGCGGGCAGCTGTAATTTGTTAATTCAGCTGTTTCCCAAGTTACCCTCTACCTCATTTTCATTAGTATCAATGCCTCCTACAGCCACTGACTTGCTTATTTGTTAGATACGCTCATTATCTAATCCCTTATCATTCTGCCAGCTGCAGATGCATCTATGACCGTATCAGTAAGAGAGACCACCACACATTCCTTGTGGAGACAAAGTCTCGCCTTCATGTTGAACATATCCTCCAATGTGTTGTGTAACACTTCAAGTCATTCTGCTATAACGCGCATTTCATCAATGCGACATCGCTGTAATGCGACTGATGAATTGTGGACACTGTATTGAAAGTGCAAACTTTTAAAACTGTGGTGGCTGTAATGTGATTTAAGCACTGTTTCTAAGCGTGATTTTTCTGTAGAGCAGGGTTGCACAAGAGTCCAATCATTGCATTATAGAAGAACTGACTGTATCGCCATGCTAAATGGGACAGACTTTGAACAGATCTCAAGACTAGGCATCCATGAGGCATTGTGGGCCATCAATGACAGTAGAATTGTATTCCAGCACAATCTGTAACCTTAGGCGTGACATATCCCCACTCAACCATTACCATCAAGCTAGTGGATCATCCTGGTTTAATGGAGAGTGCAGGAGGGCATGCCAGGAGCAGCACCAGGCATACCTGAAGATGAGGCACCAACCTGGTGAAGCCACCAAACAGGACCACTTGCCTGCCAAACAGCATGAGCAGCAAGTGATAGACAGAGCTAAGCAGTTCCACAACCAATGGATCAGGTCTAAGTTCTGCAGTCTTGCCACATCCAGTCATGAATGGTGGTGGACAATTAAACAACTCACTGGAGGAGAAGGCTCCACAAATATCTCCATCCTCAATGATGGAAGAGCCCAGCACATTAGTGCAAAAGATAAGGCTGAAGTTTTCACAGCTATCTTCAGCCAGAGGTGCCAAGTGGATGATCCATTTCTGTCTCCTCCGGTAGTCCCAGCATTGCAGATACCAGCCTTCAGCCAATTCGATTCACTCCACGTGATATCAAGAAACGGTTGAAGGCACTAGATACTGCAAAGGCTACGGGCCCTGACAACATCCTGGCAATAGTGTGAAGACTTGTGCTCCAGAAAGTGCCCCTCCCCTAGCCAAGCTGTTCCAGTACAGTTACAACACTGGCATCTACCTGATAATGTGGAAAATTGCACAGGTATGTCCTGTAATTAGCAGGATAAATCCAATCTGGCCAATTACTGCCTCTTCAGTTTACCGTCTATTATCAGTAAAGTGATGGAAGGTGTCATCAACAGTGTATCAAGCAGCACCTGCTCATGATGCCCAGTTTGGGTTCCGCCAAGGCTGCATTCGACTGCATTGGCATCAAGGAATCTTAGCAAAACTGGAATCAATCGGTATCAGGGGGCAAACTCTCTAGTGGTTCGAGTCATACCTGACGCACAGGAAGATGGTTGTGGTTGTTGGAGGTTGGTCATCTCAGCTCTAGGATATCTCTGCAGGAGTTCCTCAGGGTAGTGTCCTAAGCCCAGCCATCTTCAGCTGCTTCAACACTGACATTCCCTCCATCATAAGATCAGAAGTGGGGGCGTTTGCCAATGTTCAGCACCATTCACTACTCCTCAGTCACTGAAGCAGTCCATATCCAAGTGCAACAAAATCTGGACAGTATCCAGGCTTGGCTGACAAGTGACATTCACACCACACAAATGCCAGGCTTTGACAATCACTAATAAGAGACAATCTAACCACTGTTCCTTGACATTTAATTATGTTACCATCATTGAATCCTCCACTATCAACATCCTGGGAGTTATCATTGATCAGAAACTCAACTGGACTCACCGCATAAACACAGTGGCTACAAGAGCTCTGAATACTGTGACAAGTAACTCACTTCCTGACTCCCCAAAGCCTGTCCACCATCTACAAGACACAAGTCAGGAGTGTGATGAAGTAATCCCCACTTGCCTGCATGAGTGCAGTTCCAACAACATTTAAGAAGCTTAACACCATCCAGGACAAAGCAGCCAGATTGATTGCCACCACATCCAAGCATCTGCTCCCTTCACCACTAACACTCAGTAGCAGCACTGAGTACTATCTCCAAGATGCACTGCAGAAATTCACCAAAGATCTTCAGACAGCATCATCCAAACCACATGACCACCTCTATATGGGAACACTACCACCTTCAGTTTCCCTCCAAGTCACTCACTATCCTGACTTGGAAATATATCACCGTTCCTTCACTGTCAGTAGGTCAAAATCCTGGAATTCTCTCCTTTAATGGCATTGTGGGGCATTCTTCAATAGGTGGACTGCAGAGTTTTAAGAAGGCAGCTCACCACTACCTTCTCAAGGGAAACTAGGGACAAGCAATAAATGCTGGCCCTACAGTAATGCCCATGTCCCACAAAATGAATTTTTTAAAAAAAAATCAGTCTGCATAAATGCAAATATAAATTGGTGATGATCATTATCCTGCTTTGTCCTTCTGACTCATACACCAACGTTTTTTGTTCTCTGCAGGTCCCCTGTGGGTTCTATCTGTGTTCCTTCATCTTTGTAATTATTTTCAACTGTTGTTTTCCTATAAACCTCATGTTGAAACCTTTTGACCCTCAATCAGGGTTTATATTGGCCCTCTCTCCTCCTTTCCTGCATTTAAATTTCCCTGTACTCAGCGCATACATCGTCAGTGCAGTCCCTTATCTTCTGACCCCTGTGCAAATTCGACCAAAGTGGAATCTTCTCCCCTCTTATACAAATTCTACCAACATGGACCTTGACACAATTACAATGTCTGTGCAAATTCTACCAATGCAGGTTTCTTGTCCTCCTGGATGAATTCTATCAATGTGTCTTCTCCTTTGCCCTAGTTATGGGTAGTAAATAAATTATACTCCAAGATGAATATCTTGTGGTGATGCCAGATGTTGGTTATTTCTGATGATCGACCACAAGAATCTTGAGTATAGTCCACTCTCTAGACTAGACTAGCTTGAATAAAAACTCAAATACAGAAAAGTCCAGCATCTCATTATCCAAATTTCAATCTTGTTTTTTACAAATATGAACAAATGTTCATTTTCGGTCATGTATTATTCATCCAGTCAAGTATCATTTACAGTTTGCCCCATTCCTCATCAGTATCTGTTTTTCCTCCTTGTTTCGGAATCCTTTCTGACTCCAAACCGGTCTGGAATACTTTGCTGCACTAACACTCATGTGGAACAATGTTCACCTGGGAATTTGCTTAATGTGAATGTAGAAATATGTTTTTAACCCTCATAGTCTACCGCACTTATACCGTGTCATCGGGATATGGTTCAAAGGGATCTCAGTCTGCATGTTCAATGGATCTTATCAGTGCAGAGCAGAAAATTAATAAAGCAACTAAATTGTGTTTGATACTTGAGTCAGTCTGTACTGTGTATATTGTGTCCATGTCTAATCCTAATCATGCAAATAATCTCTGTTAGTCCACAACCGACCCAGAGAAGAAAATAAGGAAATTACTCTGTGCCAGAGGACTTCAGGAGTTAAAAACTTACATCTGCACTTTTCACTCACCATGTCTCAACTTTCTCTGATACTGAAATCCAGATTTTTATTTTCTGGAATAATTATCTAATTTGTTGCAGTTGTCTTTGAATTTGCAGTTTGTCCAAATTCATAAATGTATTACTTTTGCACTTGAGTAATATTTCTGTAAATTAGTTTTTATAGTTGCACAGCTCACACTGTCTTCACTGTGTTCTACAATTTTTGACACGGTGAAATCATTTATCATGATCTGCAACTACTCATCCCTTTTGAATCCTAAAACAAACTTCCCTGTTCCAGAAAGAAGACCGAGATAACTCAATCCTTCCATTGCCTCGATATTTCTGGTTGCTGTCTTCCATATCATTTCAACAACATCAATATTCATTTGGCAATATAGGAAACAAAACCGTTCACAGTATTCCAGGTGCACTTACACCGATGATTTGTAAAATGGCAGACTTTCCTCGATTTCACTTCAGTAATTGTCAATTAATAATTCCAACACTTGATGTGTGTTACTCATTGTCATGATTGCTTTAATTTTTAAGGTTCCAGTATCTCCATGCATTTTCTATACACATTATTTTATCCCTATTTAAGTACTTGTCTCCTTCCTTGATTTTGTGTCTGCGTATGAAGCAGTTTGCACTGCTCTATGTCCTAACATCTGCCACCTGCCACCTGTCACAAGTACATGTTAATCCTCTTGTAGCTTATCCTGGTCAGATTTGCAATGTTCTGTTAGCTTTGTATCAAATTTAACCACTGTTCATAAGCTCCAGATCATTAATAAAGATTTTAAGAGGTCTCATGAAAAAAGGAATCCCTGTAGAACCTCATTGGTAACATTGTTTCATTGTATCATTGCGTATTTATTGTAAAATACTTCCATCGATCCCCACTTGCTTTTTTTCAGCACTAGCTTTTCCGGTAAATTTGTATCAAAAATGTCATTGAAATACAAATGCATTACATGCTGCATATTTCTTTGTTATATTCTCAAGAAAACCAGTAAATTGGATTGCAAGATTTCTCCATTGTAGGTCTATATTGCCTATAATGATGATCCTATTATATAAATATTTCATGAACTTACCTGTAATAGAAATCTTCATAATTTTTACACATGATAAATGTCAAACTCACTGGTTCTAGCATCCTGGGTCATTTTTGTTTTTTTTTTAATTTGGAGCAACAGGTCTTCGGGCATCTCTCTTCTGTGATATTTGGAAGATTTGTTCCAAAGTTCCAGCACTTTCCTCCCTTAGATCCTCAAAAATCATCAGTATCATTGACTCAAACAGGACTTGAGTGAATATTTGACATCTGATTTTCAACTCCTCTTCAGTGGGCTACGTTGGAGTTATAGATAGGAATTGAACAAATTAAAATTACATTTCAGCAATTTCATTCTTTAAATCCATGGTATTAAAATAAGCTATTGCATTTAATTTAATGTCATTTATAGATTCAGGGTACAAATGGACTCTTGAGGTTATGCTGAGAAATAATCTGGTCATTTAAACTTTTAATATTGTATAGACTTGCTCCAATTGTCCAAAGAGATCTGAAATTGTTTTTGGATTTTCTTTCCCTTAACTTGCTGGAGTTTTTTCTGATTTATTACCTCTTTCAGTAAATTATATGGCTCTAGGTGGGTGTGATGCACAAGACACTACAACTATGTGAATACGCTAGATTAAACTTTCTTTTGCTGATACCTTTTCTTAGGTTCATGTGTATGTATATATGTCTGCATAAATATGCTGTTTTTAACCAGTGTTTCTTTTGCCTCTTGTACTGTGCCAGATTGCTGAGCTTGTTAAAGAGCTTCGCTGGGAATTAGATCAGCTGCTGGAAGATAAAATTAAGAAACCCAATATGGACTTGTGTACTTGTCCACGGGGATCGCTTATCATTGACATGATTGTTAAACTTATAACCACTCAGTAAGAACCAAGCTGAGAAAATGTTATTTACCAAAATGACGTTGAGATGCACCGAGAACTTGGAGGAAGAACTGCTCAACCATTTGCACTATCTTCCCAAACACTGGCTACTGAATTTCAATTTCCTTGTAAGCATTTAAAGTGATGATAAAAATGATTGTGAACTGGTTGGTCTAGCTATGTCATGTATGCACAAGTTTTTGAATTATTGAAACAAACAAAACCTACAGGGTTGATTAATAAATGATATGTGACTGATAATTCTGAGCTACACCAACTTTTTACAGGAAGTCACATTTTTACTGTTCAACATGATGCATGTGGAAAACTGCAGAAGTGGATCATTATGTTTACCAGCCAAAATCTTCACATTAATTTAAATGAGGGCTATCAGCTTCACTTCAGTAGCATGTAGCTTTTCCCAGAAAAATGCTAGTTTTGCATAAGGGAGTCACTGCTGGTGCGTTTTGAGATTTTGGTTATTTGGGCCACACTCAAAGTTTTTGAATCAGGTACAAGAG
Source organism: Chiloscyllium plagiosum (assembly GCF_004010195.1). Taxonomy (NCBI): domain Eukaryota; kingdom Metazoa; phylum Chordata; class Chondrichthyes; order Orectolobiformes; family Hemiscylliidae; genus Chiloscyllium; species Chiloscyllium plagiosum. Next base: position 84,220,921 of record NC_057718.1, read on the forward strand.
AAATATAAAATGTATGACTGTCACACTTTCATCCCTGTGATATAGGATAAATAAATATTTTAAGAACTAAGAAATAAACATCTAGCAATGCTATCACGAGTGATTAACAATGGTGTCAAAGTTATTGCATTTTTAAGTGTATTAGCATATAAATGGGTATCATAAATCCTTAATTATAATAGGTTTTGTAGGAATTACAAATACAAATATCTATCTGTTCTCTGCTGCCTACTCCTTTTAAAATATTTTTTATATTCACTACATAGAAGGTAGTTGCCAAATGGCAACTTTCATGGCTCAAACCCAGTTTTACAGCTGGAGGTAACTAGAACTGGATATGATTTTAGAGGGGTTAACTTACTGGACAACTGAGAAGCCTGGACGAAAGTTCTGGTGCATGTCAGACATTTAAATAATAAATCTGGAATAAAAAGTTCATCTTAGTAATGCTACCATGAAACTGCTAGATTGTCATAAAATCCCATCTAGTTCACCATTGACCTTTAAGGAAGACCTTTCATTCTCACCTGCGATTGACCCATGAGTGACTTCAGACACACACGCGTACTGAACTGTTTAAACGCAGTCTGAAATGGACTTGTAAGCCACTGAATAGTACTCAAGAAGATGGCTTGAGTATTGGGGATGGATAATAATTGCTGGCCTTGCCAGTGCTTGTGAATGAATTTTTAAAACAGTAAAATGACTGGAAAAATGAGGAAAGAATGTGATAAGATTCTTAATATTAAACTTAACATGTCACATTTGAAGAGCTCACCACAAGAATTGGGTTAGAAAGGGTCATGCAATCACATATCATCTTTTTTGATCTTGGGCAAAATCAAAGCACTCTTTCACAATTGGTGTAGTTTAGGGAATGTGGCTCACAGCAAGGTTCCAATATGTTAAATAACCAGATAATCTGCTGTAATCTGTAGGTTGAGTGTTAACTAGAATACCAGTTTAGCTCTTCTGTTCTTTGAAATAGCACCATTGGATCTTTTGCATTCATCTAAGTATGCAGGCATTTAAGATGTCATTTGAAAGATTGCAATTCCTTGAGGAAAAGACGTTTTTTCCAACAGTTCAGGAATTTCTCCGTTCTGCACCGAAATGCCAGCTGAGATTTTGCACTCCAGTCTCTGAAGTGAAGCTCAAACTGACAACTATCTGGAGATGGGGCTACCATTCAGCCATGTCTGATACTAGTTGAAGTACAGCTTTAAATTTTACTTACTGTTCACAACACAAGCTAAGTGGAAGGGTTTTAAAAAAAAAATTGAGATGTAAATAAGTGTGAAATTTAAAAATAAAATTTAACATCTGAAACAGGTAGCTATGCCCTTTTTTGAATTGAACTTTGCCTCTGAGCAATTCAAGTTGAATGATATTTAGTGTATCAGTAATTTTTCTCTACCCCACTCACCATTCCTGTCCTGAATGATTATTTAATAGGCAGTGACCCTTTGTTTCAATTAACTGGACTTGCCTGAGCCAATCCTTCACAGGATGGAGATCATATATATGATCAATATAATGCTTTAACCACTCTCTCCACTATTCCTCCCAACTTTGAGCTTAAAAGGAAATTGTATGTTGACAAAGAATCACAATTCATAGCCATATTTTCAATGCAATTACAAATGTATTGTGACAGTTTAAAAATTGAGATTTTTAACTTATTTGTACTGTATGCTTTCTCTCTATCTCATTCTGTCTTTAGATATATGCAATAGCTTCACTTCCAGGAACACCTTTGACATTTCCACTGTTGAGATCAGTAGTCTGAAGATCTGTTGTTCTGTTGGTAACAATGATATTGCTTATGTTTGGTGTATAGACAAGCGGTACAGAATCTGCTAGACAGCTAGGTGGACACAGCAAGATAGAGTTCCCTGCTACATATAGTGATACATTCAGGTTCAAATAGATTAAGGAACAGTTAATTAAAAACATACCTTACCCAGATGAGAAGCTAAATGCCTGTTTTATTATGGGTGCATACACCCTTTTCCATTGTTCAGTTTTCATAATGATGCCTTACTGTGTGGCCACAACAGCTGACTGAACAAAGCATTTGGAAATCTCCAGAGAAGAATCATGTGGTTCACATTACACTGTTTGGTCATCCTTCCATTTGACTGTGTTAACCACATAAGAAAACTATGCAGTAGCACTAATGATGCTGTATGTTTTTTCCAGACCATATCTGAAATAAACTGAGGTATCCTTAATAGTACACATTAAGATGATCTACACCATGGGTTGCATGTTTCAAAAGAAATTTACCTTTTTTAAATAGTTTGAGAATAGAATTTCAACTTCTGGTGACAAGACTTAATCATACACGACTGGTTCACCAGCTGCAATTTTTGATTGATTTCCTGTGGTTTGGGCCAAGGACTTGAGTTCATCACATCAGCCAAAGACATGTCAGAATAGGTTGATTGATCCTGTTGATATTAAGCAGTTCAGATAATGCTGGGAGGATTTCATTCATCTCAACCAGGACAATCTTACCATTTCCTCTGCTGCATCTAATTACATATTTATTATTCAAGTCTGTCTCTCTCTGTGAAATGAACAGTCTGTATGTTTAGTAATTGGTCTCCAGCCTTTAAAATCAACCTCCTGGCTCTTTCTGTCTGATGTATGAACATCTCTCATTTCTTCCTAGTCAACTACAGCTACATCACATGAAATGATCAAAGTCACTGTACAGTTTGGTCAATGTTAATCCAGACTTGTTATAGAGTTTTAGTTGTATACTTTAACAACCCACTGTGAATTGATCAGGACTTTGCATTGGTTGGTCATGTTAAAAATCAGATTTACCAACACTTAGAGCCTTTTGAACTTGGCCAAATGCCTTCTGGATGCCCATGTCCACTTTCTCAAATAAGTCAAGGAGTTTGGTCAGGATCCAAATGCTGTTGTGATAACTGTTTATTAGGTAATTACTGTACAGAATTTTCAATTTTGTCCTAACAGTAAATAAAAATAAAATGCAGACATTCATGATTAATTTTAGTTTTTTTGTCAGGAAGTATATTAAACTGTTGCTAATCCAGTAGTATTTCCCTAGTGTCTATTGACTCCTTCATTAATGATTATCAATATCTGCCAAAACATCCTGTATGCTATCAGTTCTATATGGGATTTGTTTAAATGCCTTACTGCATATCTAAACATCAACACAGATGAATGGAAGTCATGAATTTTGTCTTGATCATCTAAAAAAAAATTGAGATTTTTGAGATTTGTACTTGTCCTGCACCAGAAGCATCTTCAAAGATATACCATGACATGGTAGTGAAAATGCACTGTAGGAAAGATTGAGCAATTACTCCTAACAAGAACTGGTAGGGCTCAGCATTTGACAGCATATTTTACCCTTCATTTGGAGGAATCAATGAATCTGATCAAAGAGGAAGTTATGTAAAGTGGCAATGATCTTACTGCTAATTAGACAGATTTTTACTTGCAATTTATTTACTTGCTAATATTCTTGGTGTTGATTATTTGATTGCAGTGGCCAATCATCAAAAATATTAACATATACTGACCTATTACAAATAATAATCTGACCAGATTATCTGAGCATTAAGATATCACCCATATTTCCACCCTTCACTACTTATATATCTCGTCATTCAAATAAATATAAAAACTATCTCCTGCACCTGTTCCAGTCATTCCTCCCGATGATGGACAATGCATTGCTCAATGTTGAGACCTAACAGTTTGTTTAAGGTACACCTTTAGGATAGCAATTGTTAAAAACCTGCTCTAAAAAGCACATGATGCAACTGTAAATATTTTCTTAAATGTTACCTCTGTCACTGTGAAAACCTTCAAATAATTAGATGATGATAATGGGATGACATGGGAGATCACAATTCTGTTATAACCAGAACAGCTTCAGAACTTATACCATCTGATGACCTTCATCACTAAAGATGGGTGAAAATAATACTTCTTTCTCTTGGTTTGTTTTTCTGTAAACAATCTGAGCAGGATTATTGTTGAGGTAGAATGATTCCAGAGACATTTAAGAGTAGTAGGTTTTCAGAAATGGTACATCAATTTGGATAAGATTAGCTAGTTTTATTCTACAGACCAGCAAAAAGAGACACCACCAAATCATCATCAGGCTAGGGACCTATAATAGAAGTACATCTAATGTTTTAACAAAGGTGTTGAAGAACAGATGCCATATATACACAAGAAGAAACATATATTTAATAACTTCCCTTTCAATCAATCAGTTTTCTGATCTGCATTTGGGTTACATTTGATGAGACTTTGAACTCTGGATAGGATAATTTCATTGGAGCTGTTACAGTCTTCTGGATTGTATGGTGGAGATACTGTCAATACCCCAGCCACACATAGCAACTTGTTTTGGTCCCCCTGCTCTGTAACAGGAATCCGATTCTTTTCGAGCCAAGATTTAAGGCTAGACTTTCTTTGTTCAAGCTCCTCGTTGCTGTAAATCTTGGCAGCCACAGGCATAAATAAGGCAGATAGCTTCTCCTTTGTGATGTTTTCTCCTTCACTCATCAGTTCCACTGTCTGAACTGCATGGCCCATAATAGTCACAACAGATACCTTCCCTGTATCCACGAAGTTGACCAGAACAATGCTAAAATAAAAATCAAATTGGTTACTGAGCACAACTAGCAAAGGTAGAAGAAACAACTGAAATTGCCCATGTTTCAGCAGAAGAAATACTGGTTCCCAAACAGATAACTACAGCCAAATGGGCACCTTCAATTCTACTCAGCAATTATTGAAACCGCAGATGTTCCGACTAGCCTGAACTGTCCCTATCACCTTGCTTTTCTGAGTCAACTCACTGGAACTATGAACGTTAGAACATAAGTAACAGTAGATCATATGGCTCTTTGAGCTTGTTGCATAATTTAATAATATAATGGTTACTCATTAACCTAAACTTCACTTTCCTGTCTGCTCCCCATATTCCTTAGTTTCCTGAGACCCAAAACTCTGTTTATCTCAGATTTGGACAAATTCAAATGATGGAGCATCAACAACTTAGGTAGAGAATTTTAAACATTAAGTGAAGAAATGTCTCTTTATCTCAGTTCTTAATCTGAGATAGTGCCCTCATGCTCTAGATTCCCCAGCAAGAGGAAACCACCCTTCAGTGTCTATCCTATCAAGCCCTTTCAGAATCTTGTAAATCACATGAGATCACCTCTCATTCTTCTAAACTCCAAAGCACACGCCCAATCCACTCATCCTTACATCAACTGATTCCTCGCCAATCTTGTGAACATTTGCTGCCCACCTTGAATGTAAGCATATCCTTCCTTAAATATGGACACTATGGAAAATAAAGAGCATAAAAACCTGGGAAGGGTTAAAGCATGAAGACCACTGGCAATCTGTTGCAAGGGCTACACTTGTCAAAAGGTCACTGTGCCAGGATGGGATAAGAATAGTGGAATGCTCCTACATCAATTAGCAGAGTAAGGTTGAGGCTGAAAGGTCAATATGGTGGGATGAGATAACAACAGTTAGTAAAGTCAGCCTCGCCTGCTAAATATCATCATGGCAGGTTGTGACAATAAATATTTGGGACATGACATTAAATATTTAATTAATAGTTAGTAGAGTCAGCTTGCTTGAGACCCTTGACAGTAAAATATCTAATCACGACAGTATGGTCAGGGATGAAAGACCATTGTTCTAGAGCAGATAGTAAAATATCTCTAATTGTGACATTAGAATAATATTAAGTAGAATGTAGGAAAAACCATCGTGGCAGAAAGAGGGAGATAATGGAAATTAACATAATTGGTTTATTGTATAGCTGGAGTGAGGTAATTTTGATTAACAGTTGGACATGCTGATAAGCTCACAAAAAATTGATTAAGAAAGGTATAAAGAGCCACGGACCCTGAGGTTCGGGGGCATTCAAGAATTTGCTTTCTGAGTGTCACGGTTTTTTGTTTGCAAATAAAAGACCTACTCCTTGAAGAACTCTGCGTCTCCTGGTGATTCTCTACATTTTCTCCACAACAACACCAAAACCCCAGGCAATTGTAGCAAGGCTTCCTCATTCTTGCACTCTAATCTCTTGCAATAAAGGCTATATCATTTACTTTCCTAATTGCTTGTTGTACCTGCATGTTAACATGTATCAGTAATCCAAGTCCCTCTGAACATTGACATTTACAAGTTTCACATGTAAAAACGTACTCTGCTTTTCTACTCTTACTAATAAAGTGAATAATCACTCACTTTCCCACGCCAGCTCTACCAGCTTGTTGCCGAGTCACTTAAACTGACTACATCTCAATGCAGCCTCTTTATGACCTCAAAGCTCTATTCGAAGCCAGCTCCTATTCCGGGGCTTGTGTGGTGCAGTGGTAGTGTCCCTACCTCTGAACTAGAAGACTGGGGTTCAAGTCCCACCTGCTCCAGTGATGTGTCATAACATGTCTGGACAGGTTGATTAAAATTATTGATATTCCAACTCAGGTCAAATCAGCAAATTTTTTTTCCACACTACTGTCTCTTTTTCTAAGTCATTAATATGTAATGTTGATGGCTCAGCACTGAACATTACAACATTTCACTATTCTCCTTCCTGCCAACTCGAAAGTGCCCCCTTTGTCTCTAATATCTGACTCCTAACTATTAATCACTCTTTTATCCAGGCCAATATATTACCTCTAACTCCATGATCTTGTTTTTTTTGGCATCTTATCAAATAGGTTTTGGAAATCCAAGTATATAATGCCTATTGTTTTCCTTCATCTATCCTTTTACTTACATTCTCAAAAACTCTATCAGGTTTGTCAAACACAATTTCCTTTTCATAATACCATGTTGATTTTATCTAATTTGTATGTTATTTTTAAGTACATTGTTAGAACTTCCTTAACAAGACATACCCACAGCCCATGAAAAAAAATACAAAATGTTCGGAATCTTGCGGGTACACACAAGTTAACGGTGATTCACTGTTAGTTGCAAGACTGTGTTTGGAGTGTAATTCCAACAACATTGTCCGAACAACATTCATCTACATAGTTCCTTTCAGGTAATAAAACATCCTAAAATGCTTCACTTGAATTTTATGAAGTGAAATTTGACATTTAACCATGTAAGGAGGTATTAGGTCAGATAGTCAAAAAGCTTGGTCAAGGAATGCCTCTGGGAAGAAAGGTGGAGATGTTGAGAGAGACAGTTTCAGAGCTTAGAGCCCTGGCAGCTGAAGGCAAGGCAATTAATTGTGAAACAAAACCAGGAATGTTCAGAAGGCCAAAATTAAATGACTGCAGATATTTCAGATGTCGTAAGGACTCTTGTGGCACAGTGGCAATATCTCTACCTCTGGACTAGGAGATTCAGGCTCAATTCCCACCTGCTCCAGAGGTATGTAATAGCATCTCTGAACAGGTTGACTAGAAAATATCTATTTCAGATGATTTTGTGCCAGAGGAAATTACAGAGATGGGGGTGAAAATATCTGAAAATAAGGATACGAATTGTAAAGTCAAGACATTGCCTGATCAGGAGTCAATATAGAAAGCAATGGATTAAAAATACATATAGAAATAAGGAGATGGGCAAACTTCTGTATGACCTCAAACTGACACAGGATAGAATCTGAAATCTAGCAGGGACATGATGGAATAGTCAAGTGTAGGGATAGCAAAGGTATGGATGAGGGATTTCCACAGACATGCTGAAACAAGGACACAGTCTGGCAATATCATGGAGATAGAATAGGCAGGTTAGTAATGACATGGAAATGGAGTTGAAAGCTCATCTTGGGGTCAAATGTGACATCAAGATTGCACACAGTCCTGTTCTGTAAAATTATAGACAATGACTTTTGTATTTCTAATAGTTAATTCGAGGAAATTTCTAATTTCTTATGATTAATTCTGATGTCAGCTCAGCAGGTTGAAAATTTAGCAGATGGGAAGGTGATGGTGAGGCAGAGCTGGATTTCATCAGTGTATATATGAAAACGATTGCTGCACATTCAGAACATTTTGCCAAAGTACAGCATGTAGATAAGAAACAAGACAGGCCAAAGATAGATCTTTATAGAACAGAAATATTGTTGCAAGAGTGAATGAGAAGCTGCGATTAGATAGATAAGAATGGAATTAACTTAAGTGGGTTTTATCCAATTTGTTGCCAGTGGAGAGGATTAAAAGAGAATGGTGTGGGCAATCCTGTCCAGGTCTGCAAAACAGGTTGAGAAGGATTAGGATGACATCACATGATGCTATTTGTGACTTTGGCAAGAGCCATTTTGGCACTGTGACAGGTGGAAACCAAGACATAATTCCTCTGATTTGGACTTATTGAAACAGTGGGTATCTCAAGTAGGACAAGTGATGTTTGCCCATTACATTTTAGTAGCACAGGACCTGGTAGGTCCAGGCACATTGGAGATAGGGAAAACATAGTGAAGATGTTTCCACTCAAATGGAAGACCCAAACTAAGGGCTATAACTGGGATGATCGCTTACAAACCCAATAAGGAATTCCCCAGAGTGCACTTAGAGTCATAGAGATGTACAGCATGTACTTCGGTCCAACCCGTCCATGGCCACCAGATATCTCAACCCAGTCTAGTCCCACCTGCCAGCACCCAGCCCATATCCCTCCAAACCCTTCCTATTCATATACCCATCCAAATGCCTCTTAAATGTTGCAATTGTACCAGCCTCCACCACTTCCTCCATACACGTACCACCCTCTGTGTGAAAACTTTTATATCTTTCCCCTCTCATCCAAAACCTATGCCCTCGAGTTCTGGACTCCCCGACCCCAGGGAAAAAGACTTTGCCTATTGACCCTATCCAGATCCCTCAATTTTGTAAACCTCTATAAGCACACCCCTCAGCCTCCGACCAAGGTCTCTTTGTTCAGCAACACTCCCCAGGACCTTACCATTAAGTGTATAAGTTCTGCTAAGCTTTGCTTTCCCAAAATGCAGCACCTCGCATTTATCTGAATTAAACTCCATCTGCCACTTCTCAGTCTATTGGCCCACCTAGTCAAGATCCTGTTGTAATCTGAGGTAACCCTCTGCGTTGTCCACTACACCTCCAATTTTCGGGTCATCTGCAAACTTACTAACTGTACCTCTTATGCTCGCAACCAAATCATTTATGTAAGTGACAAGATGCAGTAAGTACAAATATATTTAAGGGGGAGCTACAAATATGAGAGAAAAGTTAATAAAATGTTTTGTTGATAGTTTTAGAAAAAAATAGGGTGGAGTTTCAAGAGATGATATCAAATTTCACTTGCCTTCCTGATACAGGGTCGACCGTAAAGACCCAACCTTGGTAAGTATTTTTTTCATCTGCAGTGACTTTTACTTCTTTGTTCAGATATTTTTCCCATTCCAAAGGTTTTTGTGTAATCCATTCATTCATATTCACAGTACACCTGCTTTTCCAATCTATCAAAACACAAAAATATACAAATCATAAAACACTGCACTCTTCATATCATTATGAGAGATCTTTGTGAACTGTAACATATTTTCTTCAAGTAAAAATCTGAAAATAGAATACATTCACTCAATCATTAAATCCAAAAGCCATGTACATTCATTCCAAATGAAGCATCATAAAATTAAAGGAAATAAAAGTGTGTTAAATGTAATATACTTTTTTTCTCAAATTAAACAGCTCGTCCCCTTTCAGGCCTTCAAAATCCTGAAGAACAAGAGAATAAGAAACCATTCAACACATTATAGAAACCAACTCTTCAGACAGTGCTATTGGGACTGCCACTAAACAAAGGAACAGCCCCTGGTGAAAGCGGAAGTTTCCCAATAGCAATTACAACGGGGATGGAGTAGATGGAGTTTAAAAATCAACAAATTAGAAAAGCGGGTAATGCAATAATCGGACAGGAGTTTACTCTTAAATAATTTGGTTTTCCAAGTCCTGTTAAGTAATTTTGAAGTTTGAGCATCTGAGGTATTTTCTAAAACTACTAGAAACAGACTATTTTAAATCTAATTTTGTGTAATGAGAAAAGATGAATAATCCTAAAGTTAAGGAACCTCTGGAGAAGAGTGATCAGGATGACAGAACTTGAGAGTTACGTATTCAAGTTTGAAACTAGGATCTTTATTAAAGCTACGAATTTGTGTATGAGGCAGCAAGTTGGCTAAATTAGGAACTAGATTAAAAGATATGATTGCCAATGAGCAATGACAAATATTTAAATAAGCATGTCATAATTGTGAACAAGTATTCATTTCCTTACAAAATAAGTCTCCTCAGGAAAAGTGGTTCAACAGCAGCGAGAAGTTAAGGATAGTAATAGCTTTAAAGAAAACTTCCAATATTGTCAAGCCTCATGAAAAGCAGTAAAGGATGACACAGGAATAGAAAAAGGGGAAAAAAACTAAAATGAATATTAACAAGGAATATAAAAACAGAATGTAGAGGCTTTAATTAATATGCAAAAATGATAGACTAACAAAAATGAAACATGACACAAACAGGAGAAATTATAGTGGTGTTAAGATATAATTAAAAATTAATATATTATATAGCACATCAACACTTCAAAAAAGTTCATTTCACTGAAATAAAGTGACAGAAACTCTCATTAAAATAGTTGCCAATTTACATCAGTACACAGCCATATTCTGTTCTATACAGACACAGGGGCTGTGAAAGTCTCAACAGAGATAATAATCCTAGTTCCAAGGACTATTTCTTGTTCTTTTTTAAAAATCATTTGCAGGATGAGGGCATTGCTCGCTGAGCCAGCATCTATTGCCCAAAGGACAGTTAAAAGTCAACTACTTTGCCAGACCATGTAAGGATGGCAATTTTCTTCCATAAATAATTTCCAGATGGATTTTCCAACAATCAGCAATGGATTCATGGTCATCATTAGATTCTTAATTACAGATTTTTAAATCAAATTCAAATTCCATAATCTGCTGTGACAGGATTCAAACCTGGGTCCCTAGAACATTACCTGGGTCTCTGGATTAACAATCCAACAATATTACCACAAGGTTGTCACCTTCTCTACAGGTTAACAACACATTGAGACAAGCATCTAAATTCAAGTATTGGAAACAGGACATTTTAAAAACAAAAATCATCACATTAGCCATTGTACTTTATTGCCAAAATTAAAAAGTGGTGTGCCACAGAGATCAATGCTTGGGGCTCAACTTTCTACAATTTATAAAATTGAATTGGATAAGGGAACCAAAGATATGCTAAATTTGCTGATAGCACAAAGATAGTCTAAAACAAAGAAGCTGAGTCCTTCATGATAACCTCACCCAGCGTGGCAAGTGAACCAAATTATTGGCTAAACTTAAAAATCTCTTCATAGCCAACTGCCACCGCGACATTAACCATCTCAACCTCTCCACCCCTCTCACCCACTCCAACCTATCACCCTCAGAACGTGCAGCCCTCCACTCCCTCCGTTCCAACCCCAACCTCACTATCAAACCGGCAGACAAGGGAGGCGCGGTAGTACTTTGGCAGACCGACCTTTACACCGCTGAGGCTAAACGCCAGCTCGCGGACACCTCCTCCTACTGCCCCCTTGACCATGACCCCACCTCCCACCACCAAAACCATCATCTCCCAGAACATCCATAACCTCAGCACCTCAGGGGATCTCCCATCCACCGCCTCCAACCTCATAGTCCCACAACCCCGCAATGCCCGTTTCTACCTCCTGCCCAAAATCCACAAACCTGACTGCCCCGGCCAACCCATTGTCTCAGCATGCTCCTGCCCCACCGAACTCAGCTCTGCATACCTCGACACTGTCCTGTCCCCCTTAGTCCAAGAACTTCCCACCTACGTTCGGGACACCACCCATGCCCTCCACCTCCTCCATGATTTTCGCTTCCCCGGTCCCCAATGCCTTATCTTCACCATGGACATCCAGTCCCTATACACCTCCATCCCCCATCAC
>NC_057718.1:84233961-84241913 GCF_004010195.1 Chiloscyllium plagiosum
CACCACCTTCCTAACCTGCAATCTTCTTCCTGACCTCTCCACCCCCACCCCCACTCCGGCATATCACCCTCACCTTAACCGCCTTCCACCTATAACATTTCCAACGCCCCTCCCCATCTTTTATCTTAGCCTGCTTGGCACACTCTCCTCATTCCTGAGGAAAGGGCTCATGCCCGAAACATTGATTCTCCTGCTCCTTGGATGCTGCATGACCTCCAGCAACACATTTTCAGCTCTGATCTCCAGCATCTGCAGTCCTCACTTTCTCCTAAAGTTAAAAATCACAACACCAGGTTATAGTCCAACAGATTTATTTGGAAGCACTAGCTTTACGACCAGTAGTTCAAAAGCTAGTGCTTCCAAATAAACCCATTGGACTATAACCTGGTGTTGTGTGATTTTTAACTTTGTCCATCCCAGTCCAACACTAGCTCCTCCACATCAAATTATTGGCATCACTCTACACCACAAACCAGCCAACTGAGCTAAGCAATCCCTTATAAATGCTTGGAATATGAATTGATAATTCTATGCCAAAACTGGTAATTCCACTTTCAGATTCCAGCATGTCATCTTTTCATTCAGTACTGAAGATTTATTAAACTTGAAATATTAATTCCGCTTCTCTCGACATATACTGCCAAGCCTACTGAGTTTCTCCAGCAATTTGGTTTTATTTCGGAGCTCTGGCATTCACGATATTTTACTTTTATTTAGAGTCTTATGGCTTCTGTAGCACAAGATGGATAGATAGTGACGATACAAATCTATCAGTGCTGTCTCGCTGTAAGAATTTAGAAAGCACGACAAACTGATTACAAATAAGAAATATAATAATTGTTATAAAATCAAGATACTCCGTGCTGAAAATCTGAAGTAAAAGCAGAAAACGTTGGAAATAGCGGGTCAGGCAGTAGCCATTAAAATGAGGATTAATGTTTCTGGACAATTATTTTCTGCCAATATAACGTTAGCCTAGATGCACTGAAATACATTTTTGAAATATGATTCCATGTATCATTCAGCCCAGCATTTACACAATGTTAGACCTTAAAAGAGCAGTTTTCATCACTCACTCTAACCACACTCTCCTCACCACTACAGTCCGGCGCTTCCCGATGACGCCGTCCGACCTGGCGTCCCGTCTGAATGACGTGTACCAATATATTTGCATAGACGTCACACACCTGATTGTTTGAAATACGGGACCGTTAGTCTCGTGGGGGCGGCAAACCCACATCTTTTAATTAACGTTCAAGTTATCGGGTCTGAACGATTTTTTACTGTACTGCAGGGAACATTTAAAACCAAGACAGGGAATATGCGGTCAATTGCTTTTTTTTTCCCCCCCACATGGTGAAAAGAGAGGAAACTCCAACAAGAATCGCTCAGACACAGGATGCAGTAAGGAGTGAGTGAATGAGCGGCGCCTTCCACCACACCTCTACTCCCTTTCTGTGTGCAAATTGGGTTGCTTGGTATTTCCTGCCTTTCTGTTTTCTACCTCTGCGGGAATGCTGCGGGATGCCTGAGCTCCTTGTGGCGTTGTCATTTGCCGAAGCAGTATTCCCAACTATGCCTAAAGAATTAGCGTGGAGAAACTTGCCTTAGGTTTGTCTCTTTTCCCCCTCGTCCAGTCTTTTCCGAACTTAGCAACGTTACCAAATATGAAAAAGCCTCACCGCGCAGCTTATTTTTTAGCATAACAAAAATAGAAATTGCTGGCGAAACTTACTCTCGTCCAGTAACACTTCCATCAAAATCCTGGTGCCAGATCTGCTGAGTTTCGTCAGTAATTTATTTCAGATCTCCAACATAGAACAGTACAGGTCCTTCGGCCCTCAATGTTGTGCTGACCTTTTACCTACTCTTAAGATTAGACTAACCTACGTACCCTTCATGATGAACAGCTTTTGCCCGAAACGTCGATTTTCTTGCTCCTCTCCAATTATTTGTTTTATTTTATTTTTTTAGCATACTTCAAGCAAAATCTTCTTGCCCACAGATTAGTTGTTCTCCCAAGTGCTTTTTTTTGTGTGAAATAAAAAGTGTCAAAGGTGCAATTCTTTTGTTTTTAGGAAAGGACAGTACTCTGAATACTGGAAATACTCAGCAGATCGGATAGTATCAGCAGAGAGAAAATTTGTTAAAATATCATGCTTTTTATGGTGCAGTGGTGATGCCCCTAACTTGACACCAAAAATAGGCCCATTATGGTTCGTCCAAATTGCTCCGAAGGTATATCATAAAATGTAAAATGAGTTGTTTTTTTTTTAAAATGTACTTTATCAGATCAGTGAAGACTCTTTATTGGGACCGAAGAAGGCTATCAATAAAATAGGTTCTGAGCGGGGGAAGAACAAAAGGAAAAGCAGGAAAACTAAATGACACAAGTTGGAAGATCACCCCATGGTCACTTCGGCCTGGTCAAGGTATCATCTACCTGGACTTCAAGAAGGCCTTTAACAATTTGCCACAAAGGAGGACCTGAGAATACAGCCTTAGAATAAAGGGAAGATCTTTTAGAATTGAGATAAGGAGAAACTTCTTCAGCCAGAGAGTGGTGAATCTATGGAATTCACTGTCACAGAGGAGGTCAGGTCATTGAGTATATTTAAGACTGAGATTGATAGCTTCTTGATTGTCAAAGGGATCAAGAGTTATGGGGAGAAGTGGGCAAATGGATTTGAGAAACTTACCAGCCATGATTGAATGTCAGAGCAGACTCAATGGGCTGAATGGCGTAATTTCTGCTACTATGTTAGTACTATGCTACTACTCCTTGAATGTAGAGTCACACATAGATCGGGTATGAAGAAGGCATTTGGTATGCTTTCCCTCATTGGACAAAGTATTGAATATAGGAATTGGGAGGTCATATAGCAGCTGTACAGGACATCGGTTAGGCCACTTTTGGAATATTGCGTGCAATTCTGGTCTCCTATTGGAAGGATGTTGTGAAACTTGAAAGGGTTCAGAAAAGATTTACAAAGATGTTGCCAGGGTTGGAGGATTCGAGCTATAGGGAAAGGCTGAATAGTCTGGGGCATGTCGGAGGCTGAGGGGTGACCTTATTGCGGTTGATAATATCATGAAGGGCATGGATACAATAAATAGAGAAAGTATTTTCCCTGGGATGGGGGAGTCCAGAACTAGAAGGCATAGATTTAGGGTGAGAGGGGAAACTTCTTCTCGCAGCGGGTTGCGCATGCATGGAACGAGCTGCCAGAAGAAGTAGTGGAGGCTAGTACAAGTGCAGCATTTAAAAGCCACCTGAATAGATATATGATTTGAAAGGGTTTAGAGGGATATGGGCCAAGTGCTGGGAGATTGGATTAGATTAGATTAGATTCCCTACAGTATGGAAACAGGCCCTTCGGCCCAACCAGTCCACACCGACCCTCTGAAGAGTAACCCACCCAGACCCATTTCCCTCTGACTAACGCACTTAACACTATGGACAATTTAGCATGGCCAATTCACCTGACCTGTGCATCTTTGGACTGTGGGACGAAACCAGAGCACCCAGAGGAAACCCATGCAGACACAGGGAGAACATGCAAACTCCACACAGATAGTCACCCAAGGCTGGAATCGAACCTGGGACCCTGGTGCTGTGAGGCTGCAGTGATAACCACTGAGCCACCGTGCTGCCCCATTAATAGATTAGGATATCTGGTTGGCATGGACAAGTTGGACCGAAGGATCTGTTTCTGTGCTGTACGTCTCTCTGTCTTATGTTCTAAGATTACCATCAACAGTTCCAAGTAATTGGCTATGGAGATGTTCATAGATCCTCCTGTTTATATACCCTTCCATGCCTACAACTGCATTTGGATGCCTGTGGAAAGGAGTGCATGCAGACCACTGGTACAGTACAGGACTTCAGGAACTAGAGATCTCCACAGGTCAGGGGGAAGAAAATCACTCCTGGAGGTGATATTTCAGTTTAATTTTGATAAGTTTCCATTGTAATTCTGTAAGATTCTATCGACCATTTGATTTTTCTTCATAACAGTACTTTAGTAGTGGCTGTCTAATATGTTTAAGGTTTATTTTAAACAGTAGAAAAATCAGAGTGAGAGAAAGGTGGAAAACTGAAATCACAAGTGACAAGTGATTCAAGCCATCCTTGAGGATTCAACAAGATGTTCTGCAAAGCAGTCACATGATCTGCATTTGGTTTCTAAAATGTACAGGAGGTTACTCCATGAGCAGAACATAGACTACATTGAAAAAAAAAGTACATTTATATTACTAATAAAAACAAAATACTGGAGATTGTCAGCATTTAAGGAAGCATCGGTGGAATGTTAATCTTTCAAACTATTTTGCATTGGACGTTAGAGCTATAATATATTTTCAGTAAGGGTTGAGTGGGACAAGGATATAAGACAGGAAAGATTGAATAACCTAAGGTTTAGTCTTAGAGAGCAAAAGGAATGGTGCTGAGGCATGAAAAGCAAATGTACCTATTGTAGGAGCCATGCTGTTTCATAGGCCTTGGATGGTGTGGTGACCCATGTACTTCAAATGCCAGTATTTCGTTTCTGCAGAGTCCCTTAAAGAACAAAATGTGCCAAATAGCATTTTTAAAGAAGGCTAATTGATTTCCTGTTTGTGACATTATTAGGTTCCAAGAAATGTGCTTGTGACCTAAAGCTGCAATAGCGATTAACAGTAAAGAGGCAAATGTTAAATAGGAAGCTAACTGCAGTTGGTGGAGTCAGCCTGTTTTTGTTTGCAGTTCAGAAGACTGGGAATTCTGCAAGACTGCAAAAAAAAGTAAACACTCAAATAAAGTTTTCTCTGACAGTTTTAAAACAGAACCCGGTGTTGAAGCACAGCTCTAAAATTATAGAAGAAACTGTTGTCAGTGTGTGATATAGTTGGAAATAACAGAGCACCCAAGATGGGAAGAGTAAGGGATTTTGAATGATATTATTGTGTTTGAATTCTGGATTAGTGGTGCTGGAAAAGCACAGCAGTTCAGGCGGCAACCGAGGAGCAGTAAAATCTACGTTTCGGGCAAAAGCCCTTCATCAGGAATACAGGCAGAGTGCCTGAAGGGTGGAGAGATAAGTGAGAGGAGGGTGGGGGTGGGGAGAAAGTAGCATAGAGTACAATAGGTGAGTGGGATGGGGATGAAGGTGATAGGTCAGGGAGGAGGTTGGGGAAGGTAGCAAAGAGTACAATGGGTGGATGGGGGTGGGATGAAGGTGATAGGTCAGAGAGGAGGGTGGAGTGGATAGGTGGAAAAGAAGATAGGCAGGTAGGACAAGTCATGGGGACAGTGCTGAGCTGGAAGTTTGGAAGTGGGGGAAGGGGAAATGAGGAAACTGTTGAAGTCCACATTGATGCCCTGGGGTTGCAGTGTTCCAAGGCGGAAGATGAGGCACACTTCCTCCAGGCGTCGGGTAGTGAGGGAGCGGCGGTCCACCTATCCACTTTCTCCCCACCCCCCACCCTCCTCTCATTTATCTCTCCACTCTTCAGGCACTTTGCCTGTATTCCTGATGAAGGGCTTTTGCCCGAAACGTCGATTTTACTGCTCCTCAGATGCTGCCTGAACTGCTGTGCTTTTCCAGCACCACTAATCCAGAATCTGGTTTCCAGCATCTGCAGTCATTGTTTTTACCTTATTGTGTTTGAAGTTGTGCCATAATCGGTTTAAAGGAGTTTGACAAAATATTTGGATGCTTTGGTGAAGGCATTGTTAATGAAAATTTCCTAGCATCCTATGTGTCGCTTATTCTGCACAGTCCAGGTCTCACTGCTGGACTGGAGCTTGGTAACAATAACTTGGTCTGACACTAAGATGTTTGTTCACTTGTGCAGGTCTCTGTGACAAACAGTGGTTTCACTGGTTCATAGAAAGCTGAACTAACATAGCTTTTCTGTGTTGGATTTCCTTGGCAATGTTGGCTTTTTGAGTGAAGTAGCTACCAAAGTACTAGATGTGCTCAACGTAATTCAGAGTTTCTGCTCCAAAAAACATGGGTCTTGGAATATTTTGCTGACCACATGCAGATTGATAGATCTAAAGAAGAGTCATACTGGATTTGACACATTAACTTTGTTTCTCTCTCCACGGATAGTGCCAGGCTTGCCAAGATGCAGCATGCCAACAATCTATATGGACGTCAGTAAGGTGTTTGACAAGGTTCGTCTGCAGACTGGTTAGCAACGTTAGATCACATGGAATCCAGGGAGGACTAGCCATTTGAATACAGAACTGGCTTGAAGGTAGAAGACAGCGGGTGATGGTGGAGGGTTGCTTTTCAACCTGGAGGCATATGACCAGTGGTGTGCCACAGGATCTGTGCGAGGTCCACCGCTTTTCATCATTTATATAAATGATTTTGATGTGAACATAGGTATAGTTAATAAGTTTGCAAATGACACCAAAATTGGAGGTGTAGAGGTCAGCAAAGAAGGTTACCTCTGAATACAAGGGGATCTTGATCAGATGGACCAAGGAGTGGCAGATGGAGTTTAATTTAGATTTTAGATGCTGCATTTTGGAAAGGACAATAAGAGCAGGACTTATACACAATGATCAGGTCCTGGGCAGTGTTACTGAACAAAGAGACCTTGGAGTGAAGGTTCATAGTTCCTTGAAATTGGAGTCACAGATAGGTAGAATAGTGAAGAAGGTGTTTGATATACTTCCTTTATTGGTCAGAGCATTGAGTAAAGCAGTTGGGAGGTCATGTTACAGCAGTACAGAACATTGGTTAGGCCACTTTTGGAATATTGTGTGCAATTCTGGTCTCCCTCCTTGAGGAAGGATGTTGTGAAACTTGAAAGGATGCAGGAAAGATTTATAAGGATGTTGCCAGAGTTGGAGGGGTTGAACTACAGAGAGAGGCTGAATCGGCTGGGGCTGTTTTCCCTGGAACGTTGGTTGAGGTCCGAGGTTTATAAAATTATGAGGGGCATGGTTAGGGTAAATAGACAAGGTCTTTTCCCTGGGGTGGGAGAGTCCAGAACTAAAGGGGATAGGTTTAGGATGAGAGGGGAAAGATATAAAAGGGACATAAGGGGAATGTATGGTGGTGCGTGTATGGAGTGAGCTAGAGGAAGTGGTGGAGGCTGGTACAATTACGAGATTTAAATGGCATCTGGATGGGGATATGAATAAGAAGGGTTTAGAGGGATATGGGCCAAATGCTGACAAATGGGACTAGATTAGGTTAGGATATCTGGTTGGCATGGATAAGTTGGATCGAAGGGTCTGTTTCCATCTCTATGACTCTAACTGAAGGCTCATGCCTAAAATTAAAGGACATGTAGTGTATATCAATAGTTCAGACTTAAATGTGGATGACACAAATAAAAGTTTGTAGATCACACATAAAATGGCAGTGTGATTGATACTCTGGAAGAAAGATGTAGACTACAAGAGGATACCATGGACTGGTCAGGTGTGTAGTAGCAAATACAACTCAACCCATAAGAAGTGTTAGATACAGTGACATCCTGATTAGTCATAGAGTCATAGACCCTTCGGTCCAACCTGTCCATGCCGACCAGATATCCCAACCCAATCTAGTCCCACCTGCCAGCACCCAGCCCTTATCCCTCCAAACCCTTCCTATTCATATACCCATTCAAATGCCTCTTAAATGTTGCAATTGTACCAGCCTCCACCATATCCTCTGGCAGTTCATTGCATACATGTACCACCTTCTGCGTGAAAAAGTTGCCCCTTAGATCTCTTTTATATCTTTCCCCTCTCACCCTAAACCTATGCCCTCTAGTTCTGGATTCCCCGATCCCAGGGAAAAGACTTTGTCTATTTATCCTATCCATGCCCCTCATAATTTTGTAAACCTCTATAAGGTCACCTCTTAGCCTCCAACACTCCAGGGAAAACAGCCCCAGCCTGTTCAGCCTCTCCCTATAGCTCAAATCCTCCAACCCTGGCAACATCCTTGTAAATCTTTTCT
>NC_057718.1:84242517-84255547 GCF_004010195.1 Chiloscyllium plagiosum
TTTGCCAACCTCCAGTCTTCTGGCACCTCACCTGTGACTATTGATGATACAAATATCTCAGCAAGAGGCCCAGCAGTCACTTCTCTAGCTTCCCACAGAGTTCTCGGGTACTCCTGATCAGGTCCTGGGGATTTATCCACTTTTAACCGTTTCAAGACATCCAGCACTTCCTCCTCTGTAATCTGGACATTTTGCAAGATGTCACCATCTATTTCCCTACAGTCTATAAGTTCCATATCCTTTTCCACAGTAAATACTGATGCAAAATATTCATTTAGTATCTCCCCCATTTTCTGTGGCTCCACACAAAGGCCACCTTGCTGATCTTTGAGGGGTCCTATTCTCTCCCTAGCTACCCTTTTGTCCTTAATATTTTTGCAAGGTTTGTGAAGGTTTATAGCTCAGGTTGAGGTTTAGGGTGTAGGTTTGCTCGCTGAGCTGTAGGTTAGATATGCAGACGTAGCCCTACACACAGAGGGAAAAAAACACCATTTCGACTGTGACAACACATCTATCCTGGTACAGGCTAAGCAAAGACATGCCAGAGAATTCCTAGAGGCCTGGCATTCCAACCACAACGCCATAAACAAACACATAGATCTAGATACCATTTATCAATCCCTCAGAAAACGAACAGGAAATTACCACCACAAATCCCTGGAATCCCATCCAGGACAAACGTATAAATAGAAAGCAGGAGACAACAGCTTCGCTTCACTTAGAGGTTGCCACTGATGATGTTACCTAACCAGGTAATGAAACGTCTGGATATCAAACTTACAGCTCAGCGAGCAAACCTACACCCTGTCCCTAATATATTTGTAAAAACCCTTTGGATTCTCCTTAATTCTGTTTGCCAATGCTATGTCATGTCCCCTTTTTGCCCTCCTGATTTCCTTCTTAAGTATACTCCTACTTCCTTTGTACTCTTCTAAGGATTCACTTGATCTATCCTGTCTATACCTGTCAAATATGAGTTGTATCAAAGAATCAACCATTTCTGCTGGCAGACTAGCACACACAATGGTATGACAACTATGATAAATTGAAATTCTGCACTGGTAACTCTGAATTAGCTGAACTCAGGTAAACCTGCATCAAGATTAGAGTGGTGCTGGAAAAGAATAGCGGGTCAGGCAGCATCCGAAGAGCAAGAAAATTGACGTTTCGGGCAGGAACTCTTCATCAGTTTTTCAACCCCCTTCCGCTTTCTCCCTGTAACTCTTGATCCCCTTGACATTCAAGAACCTACCTTTCTCAGTCTTAAATACAGAGGAAACTTGATCATCCGGCATTCGATTAACCAAATTTCGGATTATCTGAACAAGATCACAAGGTCCCAATGCTTGGGCTAACTATGTTATCCGACATTCGATTAACAGAACAAAATATCCTCGGCCCTGTCATAGAGATGTACAGCATGGAAACAGACCCTTCGGTCCAACCCATCCATTCCAACCAGTTATCCCAACCCAATCTAGTCCCACCTGCCAGCACCCGGCCCATATCCCTCCAAACCTTTCCTATTCACATACCCATCCAAATGCCTTTTAAATGTTGCAATTGTACCAGCCTCCACCACTTCCTCTGGCAGCTCATTCCATGCACATACCAGCCTCTGTGTGAAAAAGTTGATTCTTAGGTCTTTTTTATATCTTTCCCCTCTCACCCTAAACATATGCCCTCTAGTTCTGGACTCCCTGACCCCAGGGAAAAGACTTTGTCTATTTATTCTATCCATATTCCTCATAATTTTGTAGACCTCTATAAGGTCACCCCTCAGCCTCCGACACTCCAGGGAAAACAGCCCCAGCCTGTTCAGCCTCTCCCTATAGCTCAAATCCTCCAACCCTGGCAACATCCTTATAAATCTTTTCTGAACCCTTTCAAGTTTCACAACATCTTCCCGATAGGAAGGAGACCAGAATTGCAAGCAATATTCCAACAGTGGCCTAACGAATGTCCTATACAGCCGAACATGCCTCCCAACTCCTGTACTCAATACTCTAACCAATAAAAAAAAGCATACCAAACGCCTTCTTCACTATCCTACCTACCTACGACTCCTTCAGATAACCAAGGTTCCTGTGCATACTCAGTGACCTGGCCTCCCTACATTTCTGGGCAATGAATTCCATAGATTCACCACTCTCTGGCTGAAGGAGTTTCTCCTTATCTCCATTCTAAAAGGTCTTCCATTAGGCTGTGCCCTCAGGTCCTAGTCAAGAGTGTGGTGCTGGAAAAGCACAGGTCAGGCAGCATCCGAGGAGCATGAGAATCAACGTTTCAGGCAAAAGCCCTTCATCAGGCTGATGTGCTTTTCCAGCACCACACTCTCAACTCTGATCTTCAGCATCTGCAGTCCTCACTTTCACCCTCAGGTCCTCGTCTCTCCTACCAATGGAAACATCTTCCCAACATCTACCCTGTCCAGGCCATTCAGTATTCTGTATGTTTCAATTAGATCCCCCCCTCGTTCTTCTAAACTCCATTGAGTATAGACCCAGAGTCCTCAAATGTTCCTCATATTTTCATTTCTGAGACCATTCCCATGAACCTCCTCTGAACATGCTCTAGGGCCAGTGCATCCTTCCTGAGGTACGGGGCACAAAACTGCACACAATACTCCAACTGTGGTCTGACCAGAGCCTTCTAGATCCTCAAGTACATCCCTGCTTTTATATTCAAGTCCTCTCAAAATAAATGCCATCATTGTATTTGCCTTCCTAACTACTGAGTCAATATGCAAGTTTACCCTGAAAGAATTTTGGACTAGAACTCCCAAGTCACTTTGCACTTTAGAATTCTGAATTTTCTCCCCATTTAGAAAATAGTCCATGCTTCTATTCTTCTTACCAGAGTGCTTAACCTCACACTTTCTGCCACTTTGCCCACCTTCCTAACTTGTCCAAATCCTTCTGTAGCCTCCCTGCCTCCTCAAAGCTACCTGTCCCTCTACCTATTTTTGTATCATCTGCAAATTTAGCCAGAATGTCTTAAGTTCTTTCATCTAGACCATTATTAAATAAAGTGAAAGGTTGTGGTCCCAACACTGACCCTTGCGGAACTCCACTTGTCAGCAGCTACCATCCGGCATCCCTTTTATCCCTACTCTCTGCTTTCTGTCAGACTGCCAATCTTCTAACCATGCTAGTATCTTGCCTCTTAACACCATGGGCTCTTACCTTACTCAGTAGCCTCGTGTGCATCACCTTGTCAAAGGCCTTCTTGAATTTAAGGTAGATAACATCCACTGGCTCTCCTTGGTCTAACCTGCTCTTTACTTCCTCAAAGAATTCTAGCAGATTTATCAGGCATGACCTCCCCTTGATGAAACCATGCTGTGTTTGCCCTATTTTACCATATGTTTCGAAGTATTCAGAAATCTCATCCTTCACAATGGATTCCAGGATCTTACCGACGACCAAGGTTAGGCTAATCAGTCTGTAATTTTCTGTCTTTTGCCTTACTTCCTTTTTAAACAGGGGTGTCATGTTTGCGATTTTCCAGTCCTCTGGGACCCTCCCTGATTCTACCAATTCACCACTAATGCCTCCACTATCTCTTGAACTATCTCCCTTAGAACTGTGGGGTGTAGTCCATCCTTGTCCAGGTCATTTATCCACCTTCAAGACATTAAGTTTTTCTAGCACTTTCTCCGAGGTGATGGCCACGACTCTCTTGAATCTTTGGGATATTACTCGTGTTTTCCACTGTGAAGACCAATGGAAAGTAATTATTCAGTTTGTCAGCCATTTCCTTGTTACCAACTACTATCTCTCCAGCGTCATTTTCCAGCGGCCCAATGTCCACTTTTGCCTCACTTTGCCCTTTATATATCTAAAGAAACTCTTACAATCTTCCTTTATATTACTGGCTAGCTTGCCATCATATTTAATCTTCTCCCTCCTTATTTTATTGTTGCCGTCTCTAGCTCTTTGTAAGCTTCCCAATCCTCTGGTTTCCCACTGCCCTTGACCACATTATATGCTTTCTCTTTTGCTTTTATGCTATCCCTGACTTCCACAGTCAGCCTTGGTTGCCTCATCCACGCAGTACCATGCTTCTTTTCCCTCCGAATGAATCTCTGCTTTGCCTCCTGAATTACTCTCAGAAACTCCTGCCTTGCTGTTCCAATGTCTTTTCTGCTAGGCTCCTCTCACAGTCAATTCTACCCAGCTCTTCCCTCGTGCCTCTGTAGTTGCCTCTATTCAGCTCTGATTCTATCTTCGCTCTCTCAAATTGCAGAGTAAATTCAATCATATGATCACCGCCTCCTAAGGATTCCTTCACCTTAAACTTCCTCATCAAGACTGCCTCATTGCATAATACTAAATCCAGTATTGCCTGTTCTCCTACACCGTAAGCTGCTCCAAAAAGCCATCTCGTAAAATTCCACAAATTCCTTTTCTTGTGAACCACTACCAACCTGATTTTCTTAGTACATCTGCATATTGAAATCCCCCATGATCCCTGTAACTTTGCCTTTCCTACACATCTTTTCTATCCCCTTATGACTTGCATCCCAGCTCCTGACTACTGTTTGTAGACAATAGATAATAGGTGCAGGAGTAGGCCATTCTGCCCTTCAAGCCTGCACCACCCCTAGGTCTGTATATAACTCCAACTTTTTTTTATCTTTGTGGTTCCCCAATTCTTTCCATACAGATTCAACACCGTCTAACCTTACTTGGTTTCTTACCATTGATTTAATTTAATTTCTTACTAATAAGGCAATCCCACCCCCTCTGTCCACCTGCCTATCCTTGAATATTCAGCTCCCAATCCCGACCCCCTTGCAGCCACGAGTCGTGATACCCATGTCATACCTACCAATTCTGATCTGCACCACAAGCTCATTTACCTTATTCCCTAAACTGCGTGCATTCAGATATAACATCTTCAATCCTGTATTAACCGTCCCTCTTCTCATTGTCATTCATTTATCCAGTGTGCTTGAAGTTTGATTGCTAACCCTTTCCAAACACTTTGTTCTATTTGTGTCTCTGCTGGAGATTTTAATAACTTCTCCTGAGTTCTACACTCTTACTTCATCCTTTAATTCAGGTTTTCAAATTTCCCCTATAACTGAACCCTCCTCTCCCCCCACCATTTAGTTATGCGATTCACTAGAACTCTAGTCCCAGCACAGTTCAGATGAAAGCTGTCCCATTGGAACAGGTCCTTTCTTCCCCAGTACTGGTGACAATGTCCCAGAAATTCAAACCCATTTCTCCCACACCACTCTTTGAGCTACGCAATTACCTGCTTAATCTTATTGACTCTGTAACAATTAGCTCCTAGCTCAGTAGTAATCCAGAGATTATTATCTTTTTGGTTCTGCTTTCTAATTTAGTTCCGAGCTTTTCATACTCCCTCGGCAGAATCTCTACCCTAGTTTTATCTATGTCATTGGTACCTATGTGGACCACAGTACTGGATCTTTAACCTTCCACTCCAAGTTCCTCTGCAGCTCAGATGAAATATCCCGAACCCGAGCACCAAGCACGTAACACAACTTTGGCATTCTCCATCCTAGTCACAGAGAACAGTGTCTATGCCTGTAACTATACTATCCCCAATTGCAACATTTCTCTTCTCTCCCCCAACTTGAATAGCTCTCTGCACCATGATGCTGCGGTCAGTTGTCTCGTCCTCCCTACAGACCCCATTCCCAACCATAAAAACTCTTGAACCTGTTGGGCAATGGCAGGTGCTGAGGCTCCTGCAACTCTACGGTGGCACAGTGGTTAGCACTGCTGCCTCACAGCGCCAGAGATACGGGTTCAATTCCCGCCTCAGGCGACTGACTGTGTGGAGTTTGCACGTTCTCCCCGTGTCTGCGTGGGTTGCCTCCGAGTGCTCCGGTTTCCTCCCACAGTCCAAAGGTGTGCAGGTCAGGTGAATTGGCCATGCTCAATTGCCCGTAGTGTTAGGTTAAAGGGGTAAATGTAGGGGTATGGGTGGGTTGCGCTTCGGCGGGTCGGTGTGGACTTGTTGGGCCGAAGGGCCTGTTTCCACACTGTAATGTAATCTCATCTAATCTAATCTACATCCTGGATCTCTTTACCTGCCTCACTCAGAACCAAACCCCCCTGTCCCTGGCATGGAACAGAGAACCACAATGGGATTCACAACTCCAACATCATGCAGAAATAACACATCATCTGACCCTCCATCCTTATTTTATTTAGTTAAAAATCACACAACACCAGGTTATAGTCCAACAGGTTTAATTGGAAGCACACTAGCTTTCGGAGCGACGCTCCTTCATCAGGTGATAGTGGAGGGCTCAACCCTAACACAGAATTTATAGCAAAAATTTACAGTGATGTAACTGAAATTATACATTGAAAAATTGATTGTCTGTTAAGCGTTTCATCTGTTAGAATACAGTGATAGTTTCACTTCTTTCATGTGTAAATCACAAAACCTTTTTTTAAAAAAGGTTGCATTCTCGGGTTAGCTGTTAACAATGGTGGTAGCTAGACCAAATGTTGAAGGTGTTAGCCCCGTGTTCTCTGTCTATGCCATGATCTAATCTAAAAAGTGAGATAACGGAGTTTTACATAAATTCATGCAGTCTTTGAGCTCAGAGTTCTACAAGAATGCATGCAGTTTTTGAGCAAAGTACAATGTAACCCTGAAAGTACAAATTCACCACACAAAATATATGCATGCATGTGGGTCTTTGTCTGTCTATGTAAAGTACTGTGTGTGTGTTTAGTGCAATGGTGGTCACCTGTAATGTGACATGAACCCAAGGTCCCGGGTTGAGGCCCTCCCTATGGGTACCGAACTTAGCTATCAGCCTCTGCTTGGCCACTTTTCTCTGCTGCCTGTCCCAAAGTCCACCTTGGAGAATGGTCACCCGAAGGTCCGAGGCTGAATGTCCTGGACCAATGAAGTGTTCCCAACTGGGAGGGAACCGTCCTGTCTGTTGATTGTTGTGTGGTGCCCATTCATCCATTATCATAGCCTTTGCTCGGTTTCCCCAATGTACCATTAGGGAGGGCCTCAACCAGGACCTTGGGTTCATGTCACATTACAGGTGACCACCATTGCACTACACACACACACAGATACTCCTACACACACACACTCACACACACAGGCACTCCTATACACACAGACGCGCAGACACACACACACACCCTTACATACACACACACACTCCCACATGCAGCCCCTCAGACTTAAGACACTCTGCACTCACTACATACACACACATACACTTTCTCACACTCACAATCCCATGTGTGTGTGTGTGTGTGTGTAGTGAGTGCAGAGTGTCTTAAGTCTGTGAGGGGCTGCATGTGGGAGTGTGTGTATGTAAGGGTGTGTGTGGGTGTCTGTGTGCGCGTCTGTGTGTATGCATGTCCGTGTGTATGTATAGGAGTGCCTGTGTGTGTGTGAGAGTGTGTGTGTATAGGAGTATCTGTGTGTGTGTAGTGCAATGGTGGTCACCTGTAATGTGACATGAACCCAAGGTCCCGGTTGAGGCCCTCCCTAATGGTATATTGGGGAAACTGAGCAAAGGCTACGATAATGGATGAATGGGCACACAACAATCAACAGACAGGAGGATTCCCTCCCAGTTGGGGAACACTTCAGTGGTCCAGGACATTCAGCTTCGGACCTTCGGGTGACCATTCTCCAAGGTGAACTTCGGGACAGGCAGCAGAGAAAAGTGGCCAACCAGAGGCTGATAGCTAAGTTCGGTACCCATAGGGAGGGCCTCAACCTGGGACCTTGGGTTCATGTCACATTACAGGTGACCACCATTGCACTAAACACACACACAGACACTCCTACACACACTCTGCACTCACTACACACATACACTATCTCACACTCACAACCCCAACCCAGACAGACAGACACACATAGACAGACAAAGACCCACATGCACACACATATTTTGTGTGGTGAATTTGTACTTTCAGGGTTACATTGTACTTTGCTCAAAAACTGCATGCATTCATGTAATACTCTGAGCTCAAAAACTGCATGAATTTATGTAAAACTCCATTATCTCACTTTTTAGATTAGAATCAATCTAAACATCATGGCATAGACAGAGAACACGGGGCTAACACCTTCAACATATTGTCTAGCTATCACCATTGTTAACAGCTAACCCGAGAATGCAATTTTTTTTAAAAAAGGTTTTGTGATTTACACATGAAAGAAGTGAAACTATCACTGTATTCTAACAGATGAAAGGCTTAACAATCAATTTTTCAATTTATAATTTCAGTTACATCACACTGTAAATTTTTGCTATAAATTCTGTGTTAGGATTGAGCCCTCCACTATCACCTGATGAAGGAGCGTCGCTCCGAAAGCTAGTGTGCTTCCAATTAAACCTGTTGGACTATAACCTAGTGTTGTGTGATTTTTAACTTTGTACAACCCAGTCCAACACCGACATCTCCAAATCATTATTTTATTTAATTAGTTTTGATTTTATTTTATTTTTAAACTTTTTTATCTCTGCGTATGCAAGTTGTAACCAATAAATAAGTTATAACTAATAAATTAACTAGATTAAATTTAGCACAGATTCAAATTTAGCAGACCTCTTATTAGCCAATTAAATCCCAGCCCTTCTGTGGTGTCACCTTTCAGTCCCTCTGCCCCAGTCGAAGCCTTCAGAATCAATCACTTACCTTCCCAGATTCCTCTCTGCTTGCTTCCACTCAGCTCTGGTCCCAAAGTGAAGGCTGCAAATCCCACATGGTAAGTTTTTATAGCACTTACCTTCCCAGGCTGCTCTCCACTCCCACTCAGCTCCAATCTCAAAGTGAAGTGAAATGATGAGTATAGAGCAAGCCATTTATTTGACATTTGACAAATATACAAAGTCTTCAGGAACAGCTAAGTTATGGGAAAGTTAAAAGATTAGAGAGAAGGTAGTAACAGCAAATGGTAAACATTGGCACAAAGTAGAAAGCAGATGTTATGAAGAAATGGACATTCCACCATGGAGTTTGTCAGTCAGTCTGAAATGCACATTTTATGTTTCACTATTCCAACCTCTGTATGTTAAAGAATATCACTGTACCACAAATAAAGTCAACAGTAGTCAACTAGCAAGGCATTTTCCAAACTAGACTTAAAAAGTGGAAAACAGCTGGAACTTCATCCTGGTTTGAGGAAGGTGGCAACTTTTGTCACTCATAGTAGACTTCATCGATACAGAGATTACTATTTGGAATCAATGTGGTGCCAGAGATTTTACCAATATGAAATCCATAAGGTCCAAAGGATCCTAGCAAAGGTCAATGTCTCTCATGACCTCAATATTTACTATTGGTTCTGTGAATAAAGTGATAAGAGGTTGAGATTAGCATTGGATAGATGGCAGTTATAGAGTCATGGAAAAATACAGCAGAGAAACAGACCCTTCAGTCCAACTCGTCCATGTCGATCAGATTATCCTAACCTAATCTAATCCCATTTGCCAGCATTTGGCCCATAGCCTTCTAAACTCTGCCTATTCATATACTCATCCAGATGCCTTTTAAATGTTGTATCGTACCAACTTCCACCACTTCCTCGGGCAGCTCATTCTACACACGCACCATCTTCTGCGTGAAAAAGTTGCCCTTTAGGTCCCTTTTAAATCTTTCCTCTCTCATCCTAAACCTATGCCCTCTAGTTTTAAACACCCCACCCCAGGGAATAGAATTGTTGACTTACCCTATAATAGGACTCATCGTAAATGCAGATTTGCATGTATGATAGATTTAATATTCATGGGCATAAAGTCAAGAGCGGTAGAACCAATCCTGCTAAAATCAAGAAAAAAGCAGTAGCAAGGGCACATAACCATGAAATGCCAGCAAAATGGAACATTTTGAGGTTTTGTGACCTACTATGCAAGGTACATGCCAAATTTTGTGAACCTCTCCAGTTTATTGAGAAAGTTGACCAGAAAGATTGGGTTCAGATTTAATGAAGAACAAGCTACTGTCAAAGCTTTAGAAGACAGCTTACAAGCCATTAAAGATGATTTATTCTCTCAGATCCAAACTACGTAGCAGGATTGAAAGATGGATTTTGAGACTCTGGCAATACTGTTCACATCTCTGGGAAGATGCAAAACCTGTTGTCTCAACTACTGGGGGAGAATCAAATAATGATGCTCACTAGAGAATGCATTTGTGTGGTGTCGGCAATTTATGCTGCAGAGCAATGACAACTAGAGTGATTCACAGTCTCAGAGATAAAGAAATGGACATTGGAGAAAAAAAATCGAAATGGAAACTGGAATGGAATCTTTCACTTGCCCAATTCAAGATGTAGATCGCTGTACAAGAGGAATTCTGCACAATTGGGAAATGATTTCTCAGAGGCAGTAGTATGTACAGAATGTCAAATTTCATGAGGAAATCTGCAATTAAATCAATGTGTTTGCATTTTTTTAGCCTTATGTTAGCAACTTCAGCATCATGCCATCATTTGTTACGAAACAGTTTAATAAAAACTACTGAACTCCACAAACTGAAACAAAGGCCAAAGTCACAATAGCTCTTAAGTTTTAAAATAAGTTTTTTAAAAATTCACCAAAAAGGATTATTTGAAATACACTCCAGTTGTTTTCCATGATTTTCTCATTCTTAAGTACAGCTGACTTTGATGAAGACCGTTGACTGGTACCTCATTCTACTTACATTTCTTTATGCACGAACTGAGCAGTAAGTATGGACAGGCTATTCAACTAATGGAAAAATCATAACTGAGGCTAATTTTGACTGGATCAAGGCGTACAGTATATAGAAAAACAGCAGTATATAGGGTCAAAGAGGGAAAATATTGGTAAAAGGCAAAATTCATGACTCTTTAATGAGCAGAATATTTCAAACAAAATAAATGAACTGATGGCTCAAATACAGGTTAATGGATATGATCTTCCAGCCATTATGGAGACAGTGGTTACAAGGAAATAAAAGCTGGGAACTAAATATTCAGGGATGTGTGAATTTTTGAAAGGACAGGCAGGAATGAAAGGTTGGTGGGATAGCATTGTTGCTACAGTATGGGATATTACATTAGAAAATGATCTTGCAACGGAATATGTAGGAGGTAAGAAGTTAAAAAGGAAAAGAAGGGATGAGTGGGAGTGGGCTACAAGACTCCGAACAGTAGCTATATGGTGGGACAGAGAATAAATCAAGAGATAATGAGGGCAGATAAGTGTATTAACCATAGCTGACTTTAGTGTAGATTGGGATAGTCAGGTTGGCAGAGGAAGCCATGAGGAAATATTCATAGAAAGTATTCTGCACAGTTTCCTGGAACAATATGTTGTGAATCCAACCGGGCATTATGTTATTTTGGATCTGGTGATCTGTAATGAAGCAGGTTTAATAAATTATGTCAATGTAGAAGATCCATTCGGAAACAGTGACCACACCATGGTAGAAATTAGCATTCGGTTTAAGAGGGAGGAACTTGGGTTGCAGACAACTGTACTAAACTTAAATCAGGCTAATTACAAAGGAATCAGAGCAAAGCTGGCTGGAGTGTACCGGGAAAGGAATTTAGCAGCAAAGACAGTTGACGAACAATGACATACAATAGTTCATGGCTTGCTGCAAAGATATATTCCAATGAGGGAGAAGGATTCCAGCAAGAGGATAAACTAACTACGGTTAACCAAGGACATTAAGAATAGCATCAGATAGAGAGAAAAGAAACTTTCAATGTAGCAGAGGTCAGTTATTACCAAGGATAGGGAATATTTTAAAAATCAACTAAAGACTACCAAAAAAAAAAGAGGGAGGTGCTACACTTTCAGGGTAAACTTGTAATAATATTGGAAAGAACAAGAACATCTTTAAATATGTCAAAAGGAAGAGAGAAGCCAACATAGGCCTCTTAGAGAACAATGCAAGGGAAATAATAATGAGAAACCAGAGAAATCAAATAAATACATTGCATCAGTCTTCAAAGTAGAAGACACTAATAGCATGCCAAGATTACTATGTAACCAAAGAGGAGGAGAGGAAATAAATAAATGCAATGACCATCCCAAGAGAAAACATGCGAGGGTAGCTGATAGGTCTAACACTAGACCTGATGGGATGCATCCAAGAATGTAGCTACAGAGGTAATGGATGCATTGGAAGTAATTTTACTAAAATCCTTAGATTCTGGAAATGTCTCAGAGAATTGGAAAATTGCCCAATGTAACACCTTTATTCAGAATAGGAAAGAAACAATAAACAGGCAACCATAGTCTAGATGGCTTAATGTCTATTATTGGGAAAATGTTAGAATCTATTATAGAGTCATAGAGATGTACAACATGGGAACAGACCCTTCAGTCCAACCCGTCCATGCCGACCACATATCCCACCCAATCTAGTCACACCTGCCAGCACCCGGCCCATATCCCTCCAAACCCTTCCTATTCATACACCCATCCAAATGCCTCTTAAATGTTGCAGTTGTACCAGCCTCCACCACTTCCTCTGGCAGCTCATTGCATACACGTACCACTTTCTCTGTGTGAAAAAGTTGCCCCGTAGGTCTCTTTATATCTTTGCCCTCTCACCTTAGACCATAAGACATAGGCGCGGAAGTAAGGCCAATTGGCCCATCGAGTCCACTCTGCCATTCAATCATGGCTGATGGGCATTTCAACTCCACTTACCCGCATTCTCCCCGTAGCCCTTAATTCCTTGTGACATCAAGAATTTATCAATTTAGCGTCCCAGCCTCCATTGCACTCTGCGGCAATGAATTCCACAGGCCCACCACTCTCTGGCTGAAGAAATGTCTCTGCATTTCTGTTCTGAATTTACCCCCTCTAATTCTAAGGCTGTGTCCACGGGTCCTAGTCTCCTCGCCTAATGGAAACAATTTCCTAGTGTCCACCCTCTCCAAGCCATGTATTATCTTGTAAGTTTCTATTAGATCTCCCCTTAATCTTCTAAACTCCAATGAATACAATTCCAGGATCCTCAGCCGTTCCTCATATGTTAGACCTACCATTCCAGGGATCATCCATGTGAATCTC